>NC_137454.1:126982297-127260750 GCF_964235325.1 Thermobia domestica | reverse complement strand
AAGAAAAAGGGAAAAAGGGAAGAAGAAGAGGGATTGGCTGGGTCGAGCGGAAGACGAATGAGGGGGGGCATTAGAAATGGTGAGGGAGAAAAGAAGAATTTTAGATATTATTGAGGAGAAGAAGAAGAGAAACTGGTTGACATTGGCTTAGAAGGAACTGTACCATAAGGGATATTCTAGAGGGTATGGTGGGAGGAAAGGGAGGTAGAGGGCACAGGAGGCTAAATTGATCGATGATATTAAAACAGAGAAGTCGTATGTGAAGACGAAGAGATTCGTGGGAGACCGTGGAGCGTGGAAGCCTCTCAGTTGCCGCAAGTGTTCCGTCAATAATTGCAGAATACGTATGATGATGACAACGTATCTAGATTTAATTAAAAATATTTACAGTACATAAAAATTGTACTAATATCAACTGATAACTTGCTGTTATTATCAGCAAGCAATCATTTCGGATTTTTAAAAATTGAATGCATTCAAAATTGAGCTGAGCAACCTTGCTCGATAGATACTAGAAAAATTATCTGATAATCTGTTACTTGATTAAGCCTGTCACGCAATTCCTCAATGTGTTGGTTATTGCTGCAAGCATTTAATTTTCTAGGACCATTTTTATGGTATAGATCTTCAGTAACCATTCCTTGATACCAGCGGCGGCGATTGGACGTTAAAAGTGTGTGTGTGTGTGAGGGGGGGTTTGGACAAGACATGATCTGAATATTTGTATATCAATGTTAGTTTTTCTGGTTGGTTCTAACATTTCGTCTGACGAAAGGTTGTATAACTAATAGGACACTATTTTTACAGTTAAAATGCCGTATATCGTATTTCTACTATATGGATTGTATTTCCATATATATATATATATATATATATATATATATATATATATATATATATATATATATATATATATATATCGTATTTCTACTATATTTCTACTTTCTGGCAAACTATATGGAATGGAAATCAACATCGAAAACTCGAAAGTCATGAAAATATCCCGGGGAAATGCGCCCTTACGGGTCAGAGTAGAACAAAGGGAACTTGAAAAGATTGACGCTTACTATAACAAAAGAGATCAGGTCAAGAATTGCCATAGCCAAAGAAGTATTCAACAAGGTAAGATCACTCTTAACTAGCAGGCTCAATATTGGACTTAAGAAGAAGTTGGTCAAGTGCTGTATCGAACATTGGACTGCAAGGTTCAGAGACTTGGACATTACGGAAGTTAGAGAAAAAGTATTTAGAGAGCTTCGAAATGCGGCGTTTGAAGAAGATGGAGAAGATAAAATGGACAGAGAGAGAAAGCTACAAAGATGTTTTAAAACGGATAGGACAGAAGAGGACACTTCTAGCCACCATCTTTCTTAGGAAGGCCAATTGAATTGGACACATTTTGCGAAGAAATTGTCTTCTTCATACTACCATAGAAGGAAAGATGGAAGGAAAGCGAGGAATAGGAAGAAGAAGAACATAACTGATCGATGATTTGAGAAACAGAAGAAAATATTGGGAGTTAAAAGAGGAAGCTGAAGATCGAAAAACGCGGAAGAAACATTTCCAGGCCTAAATCTAAAATTGAAAAAAAAAAAAAAAAAAAACCTCTTTAGTCCTAGGACCTGCCGCAAGGCTGAATACTTAATAATAATATCGTATTTCATATTTTATTAAGTAAATTGACAAGAGCAACGCAAGTAGGCCTTTTATACTCTTAAACAACGAAATTGTAAGAAGAGATTTGATTCCTTGCTCATGAACATCTTAAAATTCTGTCTGGAAAATTGTGTGATCATATTATTTAATAACAAATTTGCAAAACAAATAAATAGAAAGGATAATATTAATCATAGCAATGAATAATGAGGCTTGTTTTGTAGAAGTTATATTGAAGCTGGGGATTAATGAACAACTTATATTTTTAATTCCACACATGCTATTAAATGTATGTTATTACTCTTAGAAAATGAAAGACAGTAAATATTACATGCATATGATACGACATTTAAAGAAATGCGCAATTGCAAATTAATTGCATTGAACACAGTTAATGTAGCTTTCTTAACTTCACGGGAAGACAAATAACCAATACGTAGTACTCACGCAACGGCAAATATTATATGGCACAATTTTTTCCATAAACCAGTAATACATACTAAAACTTTACATTTCCAAATGGAACTATATAGAATGAGGGGTTACTTCTAAACAAGTGGGGGGAACTGCCCCCTCTTGCCCAGCCTAATCGCCGTCCCTGCTTGATACTATCGTTTATAGTCACTTTCCTTCACTGTAATTATGATAACCGTATCACCATACTTTTTTTTTTTTTTTTAAATGTAGTTCAAAGCCTCAGACAAGTTCGATTAGAAGTAAAGGTTGCCTACGGGATAAGATGAGACGATTCTCGTCTGATGAGATACAAGACAAGACAGGTCTCTTCCAATAAAAACAGATACCTTGCGAGATGAGACATCACTTTCACAACAACTTTTCGAGACGATACAGCCCAAATTTTTGTCTCGTAAGCAACTCGTATCAGTAAGATTTCTAATTTTGTAAATCCTAATTATTCCATATATGCCCATAGTTGCGTTTTCGCAACATTTGTAGTGTTAGTAAATAATAGCATTTTAGTGTTTTTTTAAATAACGATCTCGGTATTGCATTTTCACAACAGGCATTATTTCGTTAAGTAGTGCAAATACGTAAAAAGTTTTTATAAATTCTGGTTTTTACACACTTCCATTACTAATGTTTACAATATTACTTAATTTCGTGACAAAAATATTCTGGGCAAATATGGGTTAAATGAGAATATTTTTCCCAGTATTCCTCAAGGTCATGATCCATAAGAACAACACATTTTCAAGCATCTACACTACAGTAGTTATTATCACCGTGCAAAGTTTGTCCACTGAAGCTCAAGCCAGCTTGGGTTACCTTGACTACAAAGAAACTGAAATGTTTCAATCTCCGAATGCTAAGTACAAAGAACTATTTATGTGATATTTTTCGATCATCATTCCTCAAGGACACAGTTCATCATTGCAATTTCTCCTTAAAACCATATACAGTATACTGTAATAACTGTTACCGTAGGAAGTTTGGTCATTGTTTCTTAAACAGTTTTGGTTAGACTAGAATTGCCAAATGAATGCATATATGAAATGAATACATAATGCAATCAAATGTTAGTTTTTTTGTCTTATTTGACTCGTGATTTTTTCACACAACGTTTTGCACAATTAATCTGTAGTACGCAGACCTACATTTTAAGCATAAGAAAATCTATAATTTATTAACAAAACGTTTTCAATAGTAAAATTTAAAAAAAAAATTGGTTGATACCTTAGAGCTATTGAAAGTAGCTGAACCCATCAGGTCCAGATGCAATTTAGGAAGAACCTAGGCACAATTATAATTTTAAAATATGTAGTTACAGGTAAAAAGGTATGTCCATTGTCCTGTTCCTAAGCACTCGACAACGTTGCAAATTGTCATATGTATCAGTTTACCATGACTACTTTTACGAAGACCGGGCAGCTTTAAGATGAGTGACGGGTTGTCTCCAATCTCTGTTACCATATATTTGGCTTCTAGATGATAGAATCTTACAATATGCACCTTACTATTAAATTAACATACTGGAATTTACAAAATATGATGTTTCTTTGTTCACAGACATTTATGGTTTGGAATATGTATCTCGATGGAGGTTTGAAAGCTGGAATGAACCAGATCTTAAAGATTACAACGTTCTAAATTTTACATTGCCAGGTAAGGCTTCTGGTACTTAATTTTATTCATTCATAAATCTATCTGATTTTTCTCTTGGTGCAAATAACATCTCTCTGGTAACCGATAGTAAAATAAAAGTGTATTATTATTATTATTATTATTATTATTATTATTATTATTATTATTATTATTATTATTATTATTATTGAAGATATAAAGTTCACACACATGTTTCCTTTTGCCGTTATTTTTACCCTTTCTAGACACCCGTTAATACTTCCTAGTTGCCTCACAATGAAGCGACAATATTGAAATTCAGCAGAATCGAACCCATAATCACGCACACAAAATCACGCAAGGTAACCATCATCCTATAGGGAGCAGTAATATACCTAACAAAATTATCAACTTTCTATATCTAAGACCTAGTAAGAAAAGGGAAGCGCTAAAATTCAATTTTGCTTAAGTGTTCTACTTATTCAACTCCAAACATTCTAAACTTGTCACAGTTTATTTACATCATGTTTATTTGTACTCTTTGTAGGGTTTATAAACTACTACACTAGTACTTCGGAAGGACTAAGAATGGCAAATCCCACTTTGAAGTTCGGAGGACCTGCTGGACTTTTCAAGAACCGAACTCATCACCCACTCTGTTGGGGAATCGTAGAGCACTGTGCAAGAAACTCAACAAGATTGGATTATATATCTTTCCACAAAAAAGGAGGAGGAGTGGCCTCATCAATTTTGGAACAAGGTGTTCAATTAATGGATAGATTGGACGAAGAATATCCGGAATTGCAGGAGACACCAGTGGCGAATGAGTAAGTGTTTATGTGATAGTTTGTATTACCGAAATATTAGGAACAGTACTCGCAAAACCTTTCAAAGGGAATGATGATATTTAGTTACGCTAATTACCTGACTACAATCTCACAGCACTAAGCCCTCAACATAACTCCTACGTCTCCACGATGCAGTTATTCTAGAAAGAACATCTAGAAGTGTCGAAATTGTTACTAGCACTGGCGAGAGGTTTCTGTCAAGTGGTCAGAAGCAAAAGATAGTTATCGGAATGTGTAAATCTACTTTGACTGGGTCGTCGTCCAAATATACTAAAATATGAAGTAATTGTAGATGAGGCAATAATGAGTTGTATTGATACTCGCATATCAGGAGTTGTATTGATACTCTGTGGAATTGCACTGGGTACTATATGAAGTTAACCATTGGTATTGACGGTGCTTTTTAAATGCTTGTCTGTCAACAGCACTACGACTATGTATATTTATATCTGAAAAACGATGTAGTTGCGGATAGATTATTGAAATTAGAAGAAAAAAATTTCTGGAATAGGTGAATTCGGCCATACAAAGTGTCTATGGTAAAAAGTCTATCGAATTGCAATACAATATTCCATTTATTAATTTGCAAGCTTAAGTTAGATTCTAATTAGCATTGCTTACGAGACATGAACTATATTGTAAGGATCCCCATATCGCCGTACCATGCAATAGCCATGCGTACTACACGTGTTGATAAAAAACACAAACAAGCAGACGACGATCTCGAAGAGGAGTCGCCCACCATCGCCAACAATCGGAAGGACGAGGATTACCGAAGGAAGCCGACAAAACAAGATAAATGGGAACTGCACATCTCGACCAACATCAATCTACCCTGATTGATCGAAACGCCTAAAACCTCTCTCACGACGCTTGGTCACCGAGATGTACCCATCCTTAAGCCTTTTGGGATCTTGTGTTTTTGGGCTATTTTTTAGACTTTCAGTCAAGCAGCTACTGCATCGTCACTATTTATGCTAGGATCATGGTTCATACCTCATTCTCTTCAGAATAGAGCTGGCTTTCAGGCGGTATGACTCACGCGTCTCCATCATGTATCTAAGGCGGGAAAATGAGGAAAAACGGGATTTTTGGGTCTAAATATCCTTTTTTGAACTTTTAGCCCCCCCTGGACCCCCCTGTTTTAAAGCAGAGATCTGAAAAAATCTGGTAAATACTACTCGGTGGGCTGAATGTTTATGCACAATTCCAATTTTCCAGGTGCAAAACTAAGCCCGCCAAAAAAATATACCGACAATGTCCCATATTCCCGTATACAGAGGGAAATTTTTAAACATTCCCTGAGACATCCCTAATTACCCTAGGGTCATGTCTAGCCCATAATTCTTTTCAGAATAGAACTACCTTTCAGGCAATACCATTCACTTGTCCTCATCATGTATCTAAGACGGGAAAATCCCATGAAAGGGATTTTTGATAAAAATTTCCCTTTTTCAAGGTTTAGCCCCTCTATACCCCCTGTTTTAACTCAGAAATCTGATTTAAAAATCTGGTAGATACTACTCGGTGAACTGAATGTTTGTGCACAATTTCAATCTTCTACATGCAAAAATAAGCCCGCAAAAATAATACCGAAAATGTCCAAAATTCCCCTATACAGAAGTATATTTTGGTAAAAATTCCCTGACACTTCCCTAATTACCCTAGGGCCATGTGTCGCACATCATTCTCTTCAGAATAGAACTGCCTTTCAGGCGGTACCATTCACTTGTCTCCATCATGTATCTAAGACGGGAAAATGAGGAAAAACGGGATTTTTGGGTAAAAATATCCCTTTTTCAACTTTTTGACCCTCTGGATCCCCCGTGTTTTAACGCAGAAATCTGAAAAAAATCTGGTAAATACTACTCGGTGGACTGCATGTTTGTGCAAAATTTCAATCTTCTACGTGCAAAAATAAGCCCGCCAAAAATACTTTACATAACCCCCCCAAAAAGTATTACACGAAAATATAAATTTTAGAATTATGACGTCATCACCTTCTATGTCTCGACGCAGGAAGGTGTGAAACCATACGTAATGTCTTCTACAATGCCTCTGGACTTGAAAAACAAACAAACAAACAAAAAAACCCCGGACGAAAAAGCTCAAATAGGAGAGTTCTAACGCAATGTACATGAAACACCCCGTATGGTACAAAATGTACCATAAGATCCCCAAGGGGTTAAACCCACGACGCTTGGTCACTGGGTTCCTTTCCTCTTTCTCACGACGCATGGTTACCGAGAAACACCTAATCTAGACCCCTCTCACGACTCGCGGTCACCGAGAGTACCTCACCTCAAAGCCCACGACGCTTGGTCACTGGGTTCCTATCTTAATCTTACCCAAGTAGATATTAGGGAAATTACTCATTATAATTGTGTATATAAGAAGACTTTTATAATAGAAATTTCAACGGAAAGTCCAAATCCCGAGTACATTTTATTGCTCTACCCAAGAAATTTTACATGGTAGATGCGTCGGCGTCTATTTACAGACATTAGAAGAACTTTCCTACGAGACGCTCTTTTTATTAACAAACGGACTTAGAAAAGTACAGTGTATTAAATGTAAGTCTTACTAAGAGCAGGATCAAAAAAATAATATCCGTATTGTTATATGCGTTCTCATTACTCTTAGCGGTAAATTGATTCGTTTAGGCTGGCAGATATTTATGCCGACAACTAGATCTGGGAAAAATACGTATAAAGAAGGTGATAATAATATGACAGAATCATGCTCCCGTGTACCTGTTAATATTCCTCATCTAACCAGATATTCTGGTCACAATACAGACGACCCCGATCGATTTTTCATGGTGTTCGATCATTTGTCTTTACTCCAGGCATGGACCCCCGAAAAGAAGAATGAAATTCTTCCAATGTATCTGCAGGACGTAGCTCTCGATTTTGTTTTACAATTGCAAAATAAGGACCAATTTGACACTAAGTTACGAACAACTTAAAACCAAATTAATTTCTCTGTCCACCCAAATTTACCAGCGTAAGGCGGAATTAGAAATTTTCCAAATTTAACAAAATGAAAATGAGTTGGTCGATTCATATTTGTTAAGGAAATTAAGGGCTATCAGATAGCTAATGCCAGAAGCTTCGGAGGAACAGAAAATTCATTTTCTTTCATTGGGATTACAAAGAAATTTACTACAAAAGATAGCGTTAGAATCCTTTCCAACAATCCAGCGGCTGCAGGATCGACTTCATGAACTGGAAAAAAGCTCGGGACCTCATACAGAAGAAGAATTATGTGGAATTATCACAGGCAATTCATTCTTTAATCGGCCAACCTAACCTCCCCTCAACACTCCCTATGTACAATTATCATAGCCAAACGCATCCTAATTCATACTTGCCAACCTATATACAACAGCCAACTTCTCAATCGTTACCTTCTGCGCCTCCATTGCAGAATATTTCCCCTCCACAGACAACTTCCTCGGCACCTGAAGTTTCAAATACGCACCCCTACCAAAGTCAAAACCCGCCCTCACAACCTCCTCACACGGACTTCACCAAACTAGCTAATCAAATGGCCGATCTATCATTAATGGTGACACAGAATGCCATGAAGAATGCAATTTTAGGTGTATCATTAATGGTGGCACAGAATGCAATTATAGGCGTAACAACGGACGAAAAGTGAATGCGAAAAATACCAATAAAGGAGATAACGGTAGTAGAAAAAAGAACAATTTTGTAAAAGGCGATAACATTTCAGTACGCTCAATTTGTTATAAGAACCACGGAGCATCCACGTGTTGGAATAATCCTAAAAATTTCAACCAGGGAAACACATAACTGGGCTCGCAGGCCAAAGCCAAGCCTCGCGGGTCATACCAGAAAAGTCGGCGCGGGCCACAGAGGAACCACCACAATCTAAACGTAATAACATTCAAGAAGAGCAGGCAACAGCGGAAACTTTTAAGGATACGGACGGCAATTTTTTCACCCAGACGACCTATAATGAACACCGAGATCTTGTTAAGCTGGGAATAGAAAATAATAAACTATAGGTCAATATTAATGTAAATTCAAGCTGTCTACCAGCTATAATAGACACTGGGTCTAGTCTTAGTCTATGGTCAAGACGGGACGTACCCCCAAATTGCAAATTGATACCATTTCAAATTTGTATCAAGGGCATTGCTAACAAAGTTCTAACTTTAAAGGAAGTAGCTTTAATTAAATTTAAAATTGGCACCACCACCTTCTCACATTACTTCCGCATAATAGATGCTGATTACAATCCGATTTTTGGGAATGACAGTCTCATAAGACTTTTCTCTCAAATAGACTTGGAGAATAAATCCATATCGTTATATAGAAAACCTAGGAGACCTACGTTTCCAATGAAAAAAAGAATCGGAAGAAATGTCACAAGAAATGCAAACGTCATCACAGCCACTAAAGTTACGATTCCGGCGAAATCAATTTCTACTTTCCTGTATCGATTCAAAGAAACAATTCATGACGCTGCATTGTATATTACTCCACTACAATCATTATTAGACCCATACGGCTTACAGGCAATGACCATGAGAGTATCGAGTAACGACATTACGGTACTAATTTCCAATCCTACGGCACGAATAATAACGCTAAATAAAGGTACACCAGTAGCGTATACAGAGGAGGACGTGGAATAATTTTCGTTTAGAATAGAAGAAGACAAAAAAGAAAGTTTACCAATTTCGTACTCAAGAAGAAATAGAGGAAAGATTAAGACAAACCGCTAAAACTTTTAATATTGACCTTTTTGATATAAATCCGGATTTACCGGAATACCAGCGAAAAGTTCCAACCAACTTATTGTACAAATACAGGGATGTGTTTTCATACAGTTCAGAAGATATAGGTTTTTTAGATATGAACACAAAATCCGTATAGATAAAAGTGCGTCATTCCATCACGCCTCACCACCTAGCCCATTAGGGATCAGAAACCAAATTGATAAGCAGATACAACTGCTAGATGCCAAAATAATAACTGAGACATAGACGAGTAATTTCTCCTTGCCTTTAATTGCGATCAAAAGCCAAACAGTTCAGATTTCAGACTTGTGTTGAATCTACAGGCATGTAATAGCTATACCAAATATTTGAGCATCCCGTTCCAGTCTACAGAGGAGGTTTTGCAGGTTTTAAAAGAGAAAACCATAATAACAACGCTTGACATTTCTCAATCCTATTTCCAGATAAAATTGCATCCAAAAAGCATTAAATACATGACTTTCGAGGTAAATCATACACGCAAAAGCTATAAATTCCTTAGATGCGTAATGTGCCATTGTTCCTCTTCCCAATCTTTAACCATAGTAATTAAAATGCTATTAGATGGCTTACCAGAACGCATTACCAATTTTGCTGATGACATCGTCATTGGTTCTTATACATGAGAACAAAAACTCTCAGATATGGAGCTTTTATTCGAAAAACTAAAAACGCACGACTTCAGAGCCAACCCCAAGAAGACGCACCTATTATATAATGAACTCCCAGTATTCGGATTCCTTGTATCCGGAGAAAAGATAAGCATCTCACCGAAAAATGCAAAGATCAAGAATTTTAAAAAGCCGAGTACTAAACGAATACTTAAGAGCTTTATAGGCCTATGCTCTTATTTACGAAGTCATATTAAGGATTTCACGACCAAGATAGAACCTTTCCAGGAACTCCTTACTAAAATGCTAAATTTAAATGGACTGAAAACACAATGAATTATTCGAGAAGCTGAAAGAAGATATTTTGAATGCGCCATCTCTCTACCATTTCGACGAAAAGCTAGAGATAAGACTTTATACATATGCGTTCTCACATCAGCTCGGCGGGCTATTAACATGTTATGATCCCAAAACCAACGAAGAAAGAATCGTTTCCTTTTGTAGCAAATGTCTTACAAAAACTGAGACCAAGAGCTCAGTCTGGCAAAAAGAACTATAAGCTATTATATATGCTTTACGCAAATTCCGATATTTCTTACTTAATCGTTAATTTAAATTGTTTACAGACGCAAAATGTCTAACTTCTTTGCGCACACACCCGGACAGAGTAGGAAAATGCATTCGCTTTAGACTTTTCTTAGCTGACTATAATTTTGATATCTGCCACATTGAAGGGAAGAAGCATCCGGCCATTATCAGCCGCTTAGAACAAAATAGTGAGGATACTCCAGAACCCACGGACTACATCAGGCGACCGAAGATCTGCATGCATACAGATCCAATTCTGTAGAGGAACCCATTCTTCAAAAAGAATGCTCAGGATCTTTAAAGAACTTACGGGAAGAGTAGCGTAAGGATGACGTATACGCTGACATAATAACAGTTTTGGAAGGGGGAGAACCGGCAAAAAGTTCTACCACGAGGGCAGCTAAGTATTTTAGATTAAAAGACAACATATTGTACCGTACACAAAACATCCAGAACTTGGGCTATTTCATCTTTTGTGCATTCCGAGAAGCTTGGCAGGACATTGGTTTGAGTCTATTCATAAAGACCCGTCAGCACCCCATTTTGGGTTTTCAAAGACATATAAAACTGTCCTTAACAAATACTACATGCCAAACATGAAATCATACTTGACATTCAGAATCAAGAACTATAAGGAGTGCCAACTCTTGAAAAAACTACCGAGAAAGCCACAGGGAACTCCTTAATCACCCACCAGGCCTCATAAGAGAAAGATGGGTGTTTGACGTTTTAGGTCCCTATCCGCACGAAGAAGGAAAACCAAAATATGTTTTAGTCGCCATCGAAACAAGTACACGTTATACAGTGACGAAGGCTGTTAATGGGATTACCGCTGACAGAATTGAACAGTTCTTATTGGAAGAAATAATTCTGAAATTCGGCGCCTTTCGTTTCCTTCATCTGGACAGACATCCTGTACACAGAGCGGAGAAACTTCAAAAATTAGCAGAAATATATAATTTCGAATTTAAGTTCTGCCCTGCTTTCAACCATCAACACATAGGATTAACCCTTAGTTGGTAACATCCAAAAAATAAGCTATAATAGTAACATCCGCCTGAGAGACGGACACGCATAATTGAGACGCTTGAAGCCAATGTGGTGTAAGCCAGTTTCCAATAAGGTTTAGTTACACCCAGAGAATTGATTCTACCTAACAAAATTCATAAACTGAATAGTGAAGCATGTCGTAATTCACTTGTGGATGTACCCATGAGTTCAACACAACGTGCTTCACCGCTGAGAATCCATTCCTATACACATAACTTGTAGAGTTTTATCAACACATCCAACAGAATATGCCTTCTGGCAATTAAAAATGAACTTATTGAAAACATTAGACACTGCTGCAGGAGGATTCTTTCTTCTCCTTCGTTAACGAGTAGATGAATCATCAAACCCAAAAGCTGCCAGCAAAACTTTTGAGAGACATGGCTGCACGAAAAGCATGAACTCCAGTGCAGTCATTTGATAAAACTAACACCAAGCTCTCACGCCCCGACTTGAAAATGGAACACAAAGTCATCAATCCAATGAGCGCTTCAATTTCAGTCTTATCAGTATTCTTACAACTTGACGAAGAGGGACCATTGGATCCGTAACCATAATCAGTTTTCTCTAAGTGTTCTGCAGCCATCTCTAACTGTTCTATAGCCATTTGTAGTATAGCCCTATTCCTTTCTGGTATACATTTGCTACTTGACATCTAAATATATTGAGATTTTCGAAACGAGAGAAACACACAAATATTAATATTTGTCAGTGTAAAGTAATATCCGTCCCTTAGACAGACAAGATATATTTCATTTACAGTACTATCCGCTAGCGAGACGGCGTGGAATAACTTTATACACTTCGAAGTTTGCAACAATCAGCTAGATACGCGACCAACTGCACAAAACAGCACAATCAACCCATAACTGAAGCATAGGTGAAATGTCAATTCATAGGACAAATATGCGTACCAACTCTGAAGAAAAAAACATTTTACATCCGTCTGGGAGACGGATATTACCGACTAAGGGTTAATCGAGGTTATGAACAAAACACTGCAGAATTCCTTAAAATTTTTCGTCCAACAAAACCACGAAACTGGCCAAAATTATTACCTCATATTACTTTTGGTTTAAACAGTTTCGCTCAATTAGGAACGAAGAAATCAAGCTTCTTTCTCATGTTTGGGTACGAACCCAGGACAATCAGCGATTGTCAATTACAGACCGCTTCTCAGCTACAGCTTGAACGAGACCAACTCGTAAAACTTCGAGAAAAGACACGGCAAAACTTGCTGAAGGCTCACGAACAACAAAAGAAGTATTTGATGAAAAAAACATAAACAACAAACTTTCCACAATGGAGATAAAGTACTCATTTACTTCCCCTTTCGAAGAATTAGAGAGCCATTACAATGGACCGATAGATACTGCGGACCGGCTACAATAATCTCAAAACTAAACAATAATCTCTACCGAGTTCGCATGCCCCATAATTTCAGGGTCAGAGATCAGAATATCTCCATCGATAGAATCAAACTTTACCATAATGGCGAAAAACACATACCACACGAAGATAATGAAGAACGCAGCGGATCAGACGACGAAACGAGCAAAAATAAGACAAAAAAGAAAAGATTACCATCATCCCAGCAGATATAAACGAGCGACATGCGAAGCGCACTCTTCATGTTTCAGCGGCAGACAAAAGAAAAAAGCAAGACAAGAAATAAAACATGGAATAGGAGAAAACAAGATACACCACATGATACAGCTAACTATTTGAAGTGACCAAATCTAGTACCTACCTTAGTATTCAAATCGCAAGCGATCCCTTGTCTTTTTTCAGTTTTATAATTCCCAACCTACCTGTATTCTGACATTTAAACAAGCATCCATACATACACTTTCCTTCAGTGAACAAAATTGCAAGCCAGCATTTTCTTTCCGTTTCGAGCGAACGAACTTCACAAGGCCGGCAACAACATTTTTTCTCTTCGCTTCTACGCTGAGAATCATATAGATATCCCTAATATATTGACCTACATATACCGAGTGTTCAGAAATTCAGGACTTCGGATTGGTAACCTTTTTCTGGCATGACTACATTTATCAAAGTAATGACTTTAACCGTTCTCTGACTGTGTTCTGTCATCCACTTGATACGACTAGTAAGAACTAGACCGATATTAGAAACTTTTTATAATGGCACCATATAACGTGCGAACTTCACAACAATATACTACGGCCCTCACTATTAGTAACCTAGTGTATAAATACTAACTGTAATCCCCAGAGCTTCGACAACCTCTTCTTTTAGGGAGATGATGTAATATACGAAACGCGATAACGCAGGAACGGTGCATCTGACCACTCTGGTTCTTTTAGAGTCGTGTTCTATAGTCGGACGCTGTCTCTTGCACTCAAGTTCGAGCAAATTCATGGGGAGATGAAATTGGGGCTAAAGGCTAATGCTTTGTTGGCCGCACTGTTTGAAAGTGCTTTTCTCGTCTCGAAAGCGAGAAATGTTTTGTTTCGTGGGCAACACAATTTAAATAAATTGAAAATGTATATTTGGTCCTGAAAAAATGGCTTACAGTGTTAGATTGTTCTTGCACTTTTTGTGCTCGTATTTGATTTGAATCATGAAATTATCTCAGGTAATGAGAAGATCCAATTTAAGGTTACATCCATATTTAACTACTGTTTTAGGTACAATTTTAGGATAATTGGTATTATTCTTTATTTAGTATATTATTTTTTCCAGTGAAGCTGATCCGTTAACAGGCTGGTCCAAGAATGAAACTTGGAGAGCTGATGTAACATACGGCGCTATTGTCGTACAAGTAATAAAACAACACCAGCACACTTTGGTGAGGGAAAAAGGAAAAAACATTGAGGTTCTCAGTAATGACAATGGCTTTTTAAATTTTCATCCTTTCTATTTCTCCCAAAGGACTTTACTAGCCAGGTATAATGTTTATTAGTGTATAAATAATTGTAAACATTTTATACTTTCTTCTTTCACTGTTTTACATTTCCCTTGAGTTTGATCTAAATGATAGAATCTCACTATTAGCAATATTTTCAAACACTAAAGGTAACTACTAGCTATTTGTAGGCACTAAAATGTAATTAACACTGCTTCCAAGGAGTAAAATATAGAAAATGATTGAAAGTTAGGGTTAGGTTCCACAAGTGGCCGCCTCAAATTACAAAAGTTACGGGGAAATTGATAGAATTATAAGAAATTTTAGTATCAGTAAAATTGAAAAGGTAATAAAATTAAGATAACGGAAAAAACTGAAATTTAATCTAGGACTATGTGAAAGTCTAGAATGAGGTCATATTATGTAATCTAACGATAGAGCATGATATTTCAAACTCAATGTCTTACAAGTAAGGGACCATATGGTTGTCGCGCAAATCAGATGCAGACATACGCCATCTGATTGAGCATGAAAACATATGGAGAATACAGAAATTTAAGGTGCTAAGGGCCATAGAGGAGCGAGGAAAGAGGAAACATTGAATGTCGGAAAAATTGAAGAAAGTCAGAAATGACGGGAAAAGTTAAGTTCTTGCAAACAGGGAAAGAAAGTCAACCAAAAGAACGAAACTAAACATAACAAGGGCATCAAGGACGAAGAAAGATCATAATCAGGGTTGCCATCCGGACCGCAGTGTTGCCAGCGCTGCATAACATTGATATGGAAGATATAGCACAGTATAGCAATTCATGCACAAGGAAAATAAATTAGTAACACAAAAGACTCTGTACACGTGCGTAAAAAGGTTTAACGATAATCGTGAGTAAATAATGTACATGAGGGAGGACAAATATAAACATGAAAGTGAAGGGGGTACACATGATAACACAGAAACGAAAGTGTTTGGGAGCATCGTTCCATGATGATGATGATGATCGGTGTTCTGCCTGAAGGTCCCTGGGCTGGATGGGCCCATGGTGGTTTGCTATTGATTCCAAAAGATGATACACTTTGCGTTTTCCAAATGTGGCTACTCCAATGAACATCATGGACAGTTTGAAACACCTTCCGCATATTGGTTTGAAAAAGGACTCACAGAGGAATGCTGCAGAGACGCGTGTGACCAGCTTGCTTTCATCCGCTGTGCTCACTGCGAGAAATGTTTGTGTGTTGACCACGTATTCATTCGTGATCTTCACGTCAACTGCAATTAAACTACAAATGGTGCGTGCTGTTCTCTATTTTCCTCCATTTGTATTCACGCGGGTGTAATATTCACTCACGACTACGTTAAACCATTTTACGCACGTGTACAGAGTCTTTTCAATTGTCTTTTGTGTTACTAATATTTTTCTTTGCGCTTGAATTGCTATATTGTGCTATATCTTCCTTATCAATGTTATGCAGCGCTGGCAACACTGCGGTCCGGATGGCAACCCTGATTATGATCTTTCTTCGTCCTTGATGCCCTTGCTATGTTTTGTTGCCTTCTTTTGGTTGACTATCTTTCCCTGTTTGCACGAAATTATCTTTTCCCGTCATTCCTAACTTTCTTTAATTTTGCCAACATTCAATGTATTCTCTTTCCTCGCTCCTCTCCCTATGGCCCTTAGCACCTTAAATTACCGTGTTCTCCATATGTTTTCATGCTCAATCAGATGGCGTATGTCTGCATCTGATTTGCGCGACAACCATATGGTCACTTACTTGTTAGTAATTAGCTTGGGGATTTTGTGACGCAATAAAAGAGAAAAAGGTGCCGATTGATTCTAGCAACATACGATAGTGCTCCACAATGTATCGCCTCTTCCGGGTTCGGTGCTATCCTATTTTAGGGCTACATTTATAAAATTCACAGAAGAAATATGTGAATTGATTTAATTATAGGATTGTATAAGTAATCAAAATATATCAGGATCTTACCTCTTACATGTATAATAAGGGTGGAAATACGAAATGCAGTGTACTCCTTACCATGTAGTAGGCCTTACTCCATATTGAAGACATGATGAAGTGCTGTGTGAATGCAGTCTACAAAGTGATAATGTAAGTACCGTAAAGCTATGCCATAAGCAAAGCATGTTTATTATGCCATATGAAGTGTTTTTCCACTACTCTCGCTTATTACATGCTTACATTCACCGTCTCTGACGCGCCTACGCCCTACGAACGCATTCTTATGCTAGCGAGTGGGTCCCTTGATTGACTGTTGTCCTAACTCGGTTAGATAGTATTCGTATTTTTTACTGGCCAGCTAGCACAAATTGATTTGTATTTTTAAGTTCGTCATGTTTTATTCACTGTACATTTTATGCCACGAAATATCCTCCCTGACAGTGATATGGTAAGTAAACAATTTATAATTCCATTGAAATATTGTGTTCATTAGTGTTTCTGAATATGATAGGGTTCGCAACAGTGAACACTTTAAAGGCACTACTTTAGCGCAGTAATAGAGGGGGTCCGGAAGTGGACTACCCTCCTCTAGTTTCAACAATATAGCTCCCTTTGCCTGGCCTTCAATAAGTACCGATCTGACAACACCAGACAATTCTCTCTGGAGATTCATAAAGCAACAAGTAAGAAACACTCGATATCATACAACGCATGAATTACGAGCATCTCTGGAACATGCCTTCACCCTCGTGACCCCGGAGTAGCTCTGCAAATCATCTGCGAGAACTTGGCGCAGAATTAAGCTGTGTTACGACATGGATAGTGATTATACCGAACCGTGTTTAGACTCTGAAGACTCTTAAGACTTCAAGGTAACTGTGTACTCACATTCTCCCATAACTAACACTATACTGTCGAAACTAAAGGGGAGGTACGCCCACTTCCGGACCACCCTGTACAATATGAATGCATAGAATAGGTAGTTAATGAAGAATAAAGAAAGCAGGAAATTAGCAATTATTTGCGAAATTGTACAATTACAACTGAAGTAGGAAATGAAACTGGAGTAATGGTAAGGTGCAAGGTGGCGCCAAGCCCACTGATATATTTCAAACTTGAATACTGCGTAAGCGTTAACTTATGTTGGTTGGGAGAGTAGGAACCGAAAGAGGAAAGAACGCCATGTTGTATCGCAGAACCGTTGGAAGAGTGTTACAACTGAAAAAATGGAAATTTTGAGTTACCATCGGTTAAAAGAGAATAGAGAGAGAGAGAGAGGAGTGAGCTCTACCTGGTGGTATTTTCGCAGAAACGTAACTGAACAAATTAATCCCTAGATGGCAGAAATACCAGTATTCCTGGGAGCAATGTTGATAGAATAACAAACTTTAAATGTCATGTTTCTACAAATGTGTATTTTATGACTTGTAACAGTCTTCCACCGGATGTGCGATATGGTCAGTCGCAATGGAACATTGAACACAGAACACTATGTTACCTCAGTTGTAGTTGTTACGAAAGTAAGTCTGTGCCAGAAATGCAACAATGTTTTAGACGAAACTTTAATATTAGTCGACATGGTAAGATTCCGTCTCGCCGTCTCATACCATATTGGCTTGTGTGAAGAAGTTTGAAATGACTGGTAATGTATTGGATATGAAACATGGAACTTCAAGAGCAGTGTGAACTGCTGTGAACGTCGAGAGACCAACTTAAGGTTTAATCTAATAAAACGTTGAACTTTTGGCACAGACTTAGTTTCTTAATAACTATAAACTGAGGCAATGCGATGTTCTGTGCTCCAATGATCCATTGCAACTGACCAGTTGACGTGGCGTTCTTTCCTTTTTCGGTTCTCACCCCGCCAACTAATATTGGGTGATTCTTTGTAGGGTTTACAACTTCAGTCAGTTATAATTCTTTATTGGAACCACATACAGACTTGGTTTATATGTGATTATACTGCAAAACACTTCAAGATTTTTTGGTGACAAATCCATTATGGCTCAATGTGTGCACCTGCCATACCCTGGACACATCTCAACGAAATTCGATTTCCTGCCAAACAGTAGTCAGCATTTCGGGGGTAACGTCCGCGATGGCTGTTGTGATGCAAGTTTCAGTTCATTAGCATTATCAGGTAGGGGAGAAGTGTACACCTTATCTTTCACAAACCCCCACAGCAAGAAGTCAAGTGGCATGTAATCTAGAGACCGTGATGGCCAGGCAATTGGTCCACCATGACCTATCCACTTATCTGGGGAACTTGATCAAGAAATTTCCTTACGTCTATCAGGTAGTGTGGCGGGGCGCTATCTTGTTGCCACCATAAGTGATCATCTTCATCTAACTGTGGAACAAGGAAGTTCTGGAGCATATCAAGACAGGCAATGCCGGTGATGGTGCTCTCAGCAAAGAAGAATGGTCCATACACCTTTGCTCTGCAAACAGCGCAAAACACGTTCACTTTCGGACTGTCACAAACCGGTTCCACGTGCGCATGTGAATAATCACCCTGAGCAATATGCAAGTTTGAAATGTATCAGTCAGCTCGGCGTCGGCGCCACTCTTTATGTTAACATAACCACAAGTAATTATCAAAATAACGTTTAAAACAACTTTATGTTCCTCCACTTTATGGGGGGTCATAAACGAAACCTTATCCGAAAGTCATACAGTTACATAAAAGTAGCCCAGTCGAGTAATACCAGAGACGAGCAAATAATTACGTATAATTCTCTTAGTAATTCTGGCCGACACCATAGTGGTATCCAATGCGCAGTTGTTCAGCACCATGCTGGGTCTGTTTCTACTTGGTGTCGTGATGGTGGCGTCGGTGTACCGTCCGATGTGCAGTTATTTAGTTGGTAAACAAGACACGTCGAGAGCTTATGTAGTTCGGATCCCACATTATGCTGTAGTGTAGGTCCACGTCTCATATAGTCTCAGTGCTGAAAGAGATACAAAACTGTAATCCAACCAACCAGGAGCGTACCTAGACAATTTTGTTGGGATGAGTCCAAGTTTTTTTTTTTTCAGGGTGGGTCCAATACGTCTATATAGTACTGTTATTCCTGCACCCAAGAAGACATAAATAAATGTTAATTACTGCCACCTATATTCTCAGAAAAAATGAAACAACTAGATTATGTTTGAGAAGAGTACAGATGAAGTGTAAAATCAAATCTTTAGGCTACATCAATAAAATTTATCTGTTAAACAAGTATACTAGAGTGAGGAAAGTGAACAAATATTAGTCGAATAATGATGTTTGGAAGGGGGTCCGGACCGAGTGAACCCCCTATAAAACCAAGTCTGACGAAAATACGGGTTTTACCGTCAGCAGCGAATTGTGATAATGGAAGAATATGTGTGGGCGGGGTTAATTAATAACACGCAAACGGCTCTCACTGGCAGGTATCCAGGAACAAAACTAGTTGCGGAACGTTGTAAAAATGAAATGGAATATTTTAAGTTTTATGTCTCATGATTATGCCAGCTAGGGCAAAGGAGACGGTGATGATGAGAAATGAGTGAAATGGTGGAATGAAGAAAGCGGGAGAACCCCGAGAAAACTCACGCACACGGTGTTTGTCCACCACAAAGCTCACTTGGCGCGAGTTGGGATCGTGCGGAACGTTGTGTTCAGAATCTAGTATAAAAATGACGTCAGACCGGGTTTGTGGTAAGTAGGCGGAAACCGGAGATCGTCCATGATATTCAGCAGCGGATATCACGAAGCCCGCAAAGTCTACCGGGAAAATATCCCAGCAAGTCGATGTGTCACGAACAATATGTCTGCATGTACTGGAGCCTCTGAAACTGAGACTATACCAAGTAACACCTATACAGGACCTGAATGAATCGGACATAGGTAAATGGGTTGTGTACTGTAATTGGCTACTGACAATAATTGCAGAGAGACTTGCTATGAAGGACCCAAATATAACTGTCTAAACGTCTCCACAATCTTCCAGCAGCCGCATTCAAGCCGCATTTTCGAACTGTTCTTGCTTCAAAAGTAAAATGTACTGTATATATTGAGATGAATTTCTATCGACTACCTATTAAACATGGAATGCCAAGCCGGGATTGTTAGTGGTTCTTTCGCTGTTGTTATCAAACTTGTTCGATATTGATCTGAAATATTAATAAAAATATAATTAGTACATCGTGAATAACAATAAAAAAGAGTAAATTTTCAAATATTGCTGCACTTATGTGTGGAAGATTGCATCCAGTTCGTCAACATAGGGGTCCACCAAGTAGTCTAGGAAAACCTGTGCCTTTCGGATGTCAGGTGCAACGTCTTGTATATATAGAAATGCATCAAGTACGTCTTCAAGAGGAATAGGGGGAAATACAACTAGTCTCCTAATCCATTTCCTCACGTGATTATCAGCCTTGTAGACTGAAGCGAACCCAATATCTCGTACCTTTCTCCACATAGATGGGGTAAAATGAAACAAACAAGTGCGTACTGTCGCTTGTTGGAATGTTTATCTTTTAGCGTTTATTGCCGCTTGTTTAAAGTCGGTCATAAATTCTTAGACACGAAATTGGAAGCAACAATCTTCAGCTTTTTTCTTGATTTGCCCAAGCATATGTGTGTAGAGCAACTGACTTATGCTTTGCAATAAGGAGAACAGGAGTGGAAAGTATTGTCCCAAATATGCGTACTTCTACTATCCATTTCATAAAGATAGGTCCCTGACTTCGTGGTGCTGCCATGACGTTCAGTCAAAACTTATATTGCATTGTCGTACCTCGTTGGAATTGCTGGAATGTTGTCTTTTCAATACTTAAGACATAAAAATTTTCTTTGTACTATGTAGTGAGAAAGAAATAAAAATTAATGAAAAAGTGCGTATTTTTCGTACTTTTTTGGTAGATCAATGTTTATAGAACTATATCTCAGAAAAGAGATCACGTGAAATAATTTCCTGTGTACAATATGTAGATGCATCCATTAACTGTAAGTTGTGAAAAATTCAATTTTTATCCCTTGATACTTTTTGTGTAATTAAAACAAATGTACGACACTCTGATCTCCTTTACCATGGTAGGTAGAGAAACGTACAAAACACTGTTCGAAAATTACGAAGTCTAGTGTTCCAAATATTTGAATCTATTAACAAAAAAGGTTTAGTTGGTAGAGTATTTATTTTTAATTTTTTTACTTCAACATATTCTCTGCGTTAAGCGGTGAGCCATGTTGCAGCCCAACCTTTAAATTCCCCGCGCTTATATGAAGATACAGCATACAGTAAGTGGAAGTATGGCACTGCTGTCGTACAGTGTTGTCGCGTTCAGGAAGCCTGTAGCGTGAAGCCTACTTCATAAAGAATGTAATAGGAAAAAGTATTTATAATAATCTTTCACAACATCATAAAAATAATAATAATGCATTACATATCTCAATGTAATCAAAATAAAACGTTGAAATAAAACATCCAAAAACTCATCTCTTAATCTATTTACTTCATTCACTTTCGTAATGGGTTTGTTGACTCATCGCTGCTCCTGCTATCTTCCTGAACACTTATTAACAATGGCTCCATTTCTACCTCAAGATCTATCAGTATACACTTTCCAGCTTAGGAACATGTTAAAGGTTAAAAAGAAATGTAGCCTTGGCAATCACGTGTTCACCCAAGTTCTGCGATCAATTCCCCTGCCGAATGTACAGTAACACAGAATGGGTCGTTTGTTTTCTTTCAACGAAAGAAAACAATGCAATGAGTAGCTGACGAGGGCTGTATTTGCGTCTAATCACGTCGCACTGATTACGTCTTCAACACTTCCCTTCGGTTCATAGGCGTCAAAAACTTACACACGCATATATATATATATATATATATATATATATATATATATATATATATATATATATATATATATATATATATATATATATATATGGATATTCCTTTACGAGCGGTTGGCGTGGGAGACCCGGGTTCGATTCCCGGCGGGAGCTCATGTGGTTCGGATTCCACGTTAATCAGTAGGTCCACGTCTCATATAGCCTCGCTGCTGAAAGGGACGCTAAACTAAAATCAACTCAACTCCTTTACGAGCGGCGGTATTACAAAAAGAAGAGGCAAAATTTTTAGCGATAATGGAATTGCAGAACTGATGAATGACTCCGACTCAGACGGTTATGAGTTAGTAATGAATAATAATGACATTGATTATTCTGTGCTCAGTGGCGTATTCGGGAGTGAACAAGATAGTAACTCTGTTTCAAGTGAACCTGAGGCTGCGCCGGGACAGATAAAAAAAAAAAAACGTGTCGTTCCTATTCAAAGACAGATTCTGATGTAGCTTGGAGGGATAAAATTCAAGTAAACGCAAAACCCCTGTTTAGTGGTGTCCCGGGAATTGATCAAAATGCTGGGCTATGTACAGAGTATTCCGCATATAAAGTGTTTCAGCTGTTTTTACCGATGAAGTTTTATAGTTAAAAAAAAAGAGTTGATTTTGAATTGAACGTCCTGTTCAGCAGTGAGGCTATATGAGACGTGGACCTACTGATAAACGTGGAATCCAAACTACAAGTACGTAGCATCCGCAAGGTGAAAGGAAGTTTTTAATAAATATTAGCGTTTATTGCAGGAATGCAAATAACCACTCGCCCGGGGCGTGTGGTTCATCGGTGCGGGCGAGTATTTAATATCATATGGAAGTTAAGTAAATTATTATTATTATGTGATGTGGGCTAGTAACTTTTTTCTTGGGCGAGTAAACTTTTGTTGCTTATTTGCATCCCTGGTTTATTGCCTGATATATAAAGTTGGACTTTGCGTGGGAAAGTGCTTCGAAATGTACAGCACTAAAGAGGCGTACTGGGACTCCTAGATCTGAAAACAGATTTTCTGTGAAGTGTAAACTCGATATTACATATCAACTAAGGTTGTGTCGTATAATAAAGTTTGTGCTTGTATTTGTTTCTGTGCAAGTGTATTTTGTACTGCGTGCAGTAAGTGAAAAACTGACAAAAAGCAACAGATTTTCGAGGACCATCACATGCAAATCCAAACAAAATAAGAGTTCGCTTTTCTAATTTTGAACACTTGGCACATTTACTGTATATCCTGTTAATTTCTAAGAAATTGGTTTAAAATCTGTGGAGACATAAAATTTTAAAAATATCTAAAAAGTGCCGGACAGAGTGCATGACAAGTTTAAATACCCGTCCGGCTGAGAGTGTATAGCGCCAGGAAAATGTGGCAACGTAGCACTCCGTATAAACTGCGATAGGAAAGGGCGCAAAGCTGAGAAAATCATAATGTCATATTTGTGATTGTTTATCTTTTAAAACAAGTCAAAACAGTTTGGTTGAAAAAGCTACTTTAAGGTCTTTCTAAAAGTTTTTTCAATTGTAAATACACCGCAGCAATTCAGAGATAATGATGTCTCCATTGAAATATTGTGTTCATTAGTGTTTCTGAATATGATAGGGTTCGCAACAGTGAACACTTTAAAGGCACTACTTTAGCGCAGTAATAGAGGGGGTCCGGAAGTGGACTACCCTCCTCTGGTTTCAACAATATAGCTCCCTTTGCCTGGCCTTCAATAAGTACCGATCTGACAACACCAGACAATTCTCTCTGGAGATTCATAAAGCAACAAGTAAGAAACACTCGATATCATACAACGCATGAATTACGAGCATCTCTGGAACATGCCTTCACCCTCGTGACCCCGGAGTAGCTCTGCAAATCATCTGCGAGAACTTGGCGCAGAATTAAGCTGTGTTACGACATGGATAGTGATTATACCGAACCGTGTTTAGACTCTGAAGACTCTTAAGACTTCAAGGTAACTGTGTACTCACATTCTCCCATAACTAACACTATACTGTCGAAACTAAAGGGGAGGTACGCCCACTTCCGGACCACCCTGTACAATATGAATGCATAGAATAGGTAGTTAATGAAGAATAAAGAAAGCAGGAAATTAGCAATTATTTGCGAAATTGTACAATTACAACTGAAGTAGGAAATGAAACTGGAGTAATGGTAAGGTGCAAGGTGGCGCCAAGCCCACTGATATATTTCAAACTTGAATACTGCGTAAGCGTTAACTTATGTCGGTTGGGAGAGTAGGAATCGAAAGAAGAAAGAACGCCATGTTGTATCGCAGAACCGTTGGAAGAGTGTTACAACTGAAAAAAAATGGAAATTTTGAGTTATCATCGGTTAAAAGAGAATAGAGAGAGAGAGAGGAGTGAGCTCTACCTGGTGGTATTTTCGCAGAAACGTAACTGAACAAATTAATCCCTAGATGGCAGAAATACCAGTATTCCTGGGAGCAATGTTGATAGAATAACAAACTTTAAATGTCATGTTTCTACAAATGTGTATTTTATGACTTGTAACAGTCTTCCACCGGATGTGCGATATGGTCAGTCGCAATGGAACATTGAACACAGAACACTATGTTACCTCAGTTGTAGTTGTTACGAAAGTAAGTCTGTGCCAGAAATGCAACAATGTTTTAGACGAAACTTTAATATTGGTCGACATGGTAAGATTCCGTCTCGCCGTCTCGTACCATATTGGCTTGTGTGAAGAAGTTTGAAATGACTGGTAATGTATTGGATATGAAACATGGAACTTCAAGAGCAGTGTGAACTGCTGTGAACGTCGAGAGACCAACTTAAGGTTTAATCTATAAATAATAAAACGTTGAACTTTTGGCACAGACTTAGTTTCTTAATAACTATAAACTGAGGCAATGCGATGTTCTGTGCTCCAATGATCCATTGCAACTGACCAGTTAACGTGGCGTTCTTTCCTTTTTCGGTTCTCACCCCGCCAACTAATATTGGGTGATTCTTTGTAGGGTTTACAACTTCAGTCAGTTATAATTCTTTATTGGAACCACATACAGACTTGGTTTATATGTGATTATACTGCAAAACACTTCAAGATTTTTTGGTGACAAATCCATTATGGCTCAATGTGTGCACCTGCCATACCCTGGACACATCTCAACGAAATTCGATTTCCTGCCAAACAGTAGTCAGCATTTCGGGGGTAACGTCCGCGATGGCTGTTGTGATGCAAGTTTCAGTTCATTAGCATTATCAGGTAGGGGAGAAGTGTACACCTTATCTTTCACAAACCCCCACAGCAAGAAGTCAAGTGGCATGTAATCTAGAGACCGTGATGGCCAGGCAATTGGTCCACCATGACCTATCCACTTATCTGGGGAACTTGATCAAGAAATTTCCTTACGTCTATCAGGTAGTGTGGCGGGGCGCTATCTTGTTGCCACCATAAGTGATCATCTTCATCTAACTGTGGAACAAGGAAGTTCTGGAGCATATCAAGATAGGCAATGCCAGTGATGGTGCTCTCAGCAAAGAAGAATGGTCCATACACCTTTGCTCTGCAAACAGCGCAAAACACGTTCACTTTCGGACTGTCACAAACCGGTTCCACGTGCGCATGTGAATAATCACCCTGAGCAATATGCAAGTTTGAAATGTATCAGTCAGCTCGGCGTCGGCGCCACTCTTTATGTTAACATAACCACAAGTAATTATCAAAATAACGTTTAAAACAACTTTATGTTCCTCCACTTTATGGGGGGTCATAAACGAAACCTTATCCGAAAGTCATACAGTTACATAAAAGTAGCCCAGTCGAGTAATACCAGAGACGAGCAAATAATTACGTATAATTCTCTTAGTAATTCTGGCCGACACCATAGTGGTATCCAATGCGCAGTTGTTCAGCACCATGCTGGGTCTGTTTCTACTTGGTGTCGTGATGGTGGCGTCGGTGTACCGTCCGATGTGCAGTTATTTAGTTGGTAAACAAGACACGTCGAGAGCTTATGTAGTTCGGATCCCACATTATGCTGTAGTGTAGGTCCACGTCTCATATAGTCTCAGTGCTGAAAGAGATACAAAACTGTAATCCAACCAACCAGGAGCGTACCTAGACAATTTTGTTGGGATGAGTCCAAGTTTTTTTTTTCAGGGTGGGTCCAATACGTCTATATAGTACTGTTATTCCTGCACCCAAGAAGACATAAATAAATGTTAATTACTGCCACCTATATTCTCAGAAAAAATGAAACAACTAGATTATGTTTGAGAAGAGTACAGATGAAGTGTAAAATCAAATCTTTAGGCTACATCAATAAAATTTATCTGTTAAACAAGTATACTAGAGTGAGGAAAGTGAACAAATATTAGTCGAATAATGATGTTTGGAAGGGGGTCCGGACCGAGTGAACCCCCTATAAAACCAAGTCTGACGAAAATACGGGTTTTACCGTCAGCAGCGAATTGTGATAATGGAAGAATATGTGTGGGCGGGGTTAATTAATAACACGCAAACGGCTCTCACTGGCAGGTATCCAGGAACAAAACTAGTTGCGGAACGTTGTAAAAATGAAATGGAATATTTTAAGTTTTATGTCTCATGATTATGCCAGCTAGGGCAAAGGAGACGGTGATGATGAGAAATGAGTGAAATGGTGGAATGAAGAAAGCGGGAGAACCCCGAGAAAACTCACGCACACGGTGTTTGTCCACCACAAAGCTCACTTGGCGCGAGTTGGGATCGTGCGGAACGTTGTGTTCAGAATCTAGTATAAAAATGACGTCAGACCGGGTTTGTGGTAAGTAGGCGGAAACCGGAGATCGTCCATGATATTCAGCAGCGGATATCACGAAGCCCGCAAAGTCTACCGGGAAAATATCCCAGCAAGTCGATGTGTCACGAACAATGTGTCTGCATGTACTGGAGCCTCTGAAACTGAGACTATACCAAGTAACACCTATACAGGACCTGAATGAATCGGACATAGGTAAATGGGTTGTGTACTGTAATTGGCTACTGACAATAATTGCAGAGAGACTTGCTATGAAAGACCCAAATATGACTGTCTAAACGTCTCCACAATCTTCCAGCAGCCGCATTCAAGCCGCATTTTCGAACTGTTCTTGCTTCAAAAGCAAAATGTACTGTATATATTGAGATGAATTTCTATCGACTACCTATTAAACATGGAATGCCAAGCCGGGATTGTTAGTGGTTCTTTCGCTGTTGTTATCAAACTTGTTCGATATTGACCTGAAATATTAATAAAAATATAATTAGTACATCGTGAATAACAATAAAAAAGAGTAAATTTTCAAATATTGCTGCACTTATGCGTGGAAGATTGCATCCAGTTCGTCAACATAGGGGTCCACCAAGTAGTCTAGGAAAACCTGTGCCTTTCGGATGTCAGGTGCAACGTCTTGTATATATAGAAATGCATCAAGTACGTCTTCAAGAGGAATAGGGGGAAATACAACTAGTCTCCTAATCCATTTCCTCACGTGATTATCAGCCTTGTAGACTGGAGCCAACCCAATATCTTGTACCTTTCTCCACATAGATGGGGTAAAATGAAACAAACAAGTGCGTACTGTTGTTTGCTGGAATGTTTATCTTTTAGCGTTTATTGCCGCTTGTTTAAAGTCGGTCATAAATTCTTGGACACGAAATTGGAAGCAACAATCTTCAGCTTTTTTCTTGATTTGCCCAAGCATATGTGTGTAGAATGACTGACTTCTGCTTTGCAATAAGAAGAACAGGAGTGGAAAGAATTGTCCCAAATACGCGTACTTCTAGTACAACTTAACTGTAAAAATATACTTGGATAAATTTTAAACGTTTCCCATCTATCATTATCTTTTCTGAGTGCCACAATTTTTGAAGGTTTCCAATGGTCCCAAAAATATGTGAAAAGAGAATATTCTAAAATCTGTGTAAAAAAAATCGGTGTAAAAAGCATTCTAAAATGAAATACCAAGAATATACAGTCATTACACGAAATAAACGCAGATTGAAATCCTATTGAACCAGAACACACAGTATATAAATCATATAATAATCTACATGTATAAATAAGAAACGACGAGAGCATGACTAGATTACACACATTTTTACTAAGCAGAGTACTACAGTGTAAATATCCAAATGTGAATTAATGTATGTATCCAAAATATTATACACTATGTTCCAAACACGAATCTACATGATTCTATATAGAGTACTAAATTCTATTTTTAAAAAATCCAATCTTGGCTTACCAGGAAACAATACGGACTTTTTCCACCATCTATGAGCAAAACTTCTTCCCCTTTCGATGTTTGTGTCCATGCACCTTCAACTACATATTTATTCACAGAACTCGGCAAGGGAAGCGGCATTTAGAACGCACATTATGTAATGCACACTTCACTGATGAGAACAGTAGTATTTCGGTTACAAAATAAACATACTGCTGAACAAGACTGCACTTATTTAATATAAAAACACATTTAATATATTAAATAAGTGCAGTCTTGTTTAGCAGTGTGTTTATTTTTCTGATTTTCTTTGCAAGACGTATGACTATGATTGTGTGTCAGTTCTGTAGCAACTTCATCACTAAGGCCATTCTTTGCAATCTCTTCTCTTCAATAAGATTAAAGAAGTTGTTGAATTGAACTTGGAAATATTAAAAAGTCTGTTAAATATTCACACTAACTACAAATCATCCATGAACATAGAAAACGCTACAGGAACAGATATTGGTTGTGGAAACACTGAAGAATTTTATACATAGAAATATTCTAATAACTTCGTGCGATCTAGAAAGGAAAGGAAAGTTTTTCAATTATTATTTTACATCTTTTGTCCCATGAAAACTATTCTCTAAAAGTTTTGGTAGTAGTTTTGTTTCAATGTTGGAGGTATTAGACTAGTAGGCCTACATATTATATTCCAGTGAAGTAGGACGTAAACATTAAAGATTTTATATTTCAGTGATTAAGGTGGATCATCACCCGGAAGTCACTACATATTTAAGCTTATTCCATTAACTACTTAGCAATGAAACGTTACATATTATAAATATTGTACTATAAGATAGAGTAATGTTTCACCTACAGCACAAGACAATGATTCGTTTGGTTGTGTCCCCTGATATAGAAAAATGTAACAAATAAAAAAGAAAATATTTGATTCGTTTTACAATGAGCACAGAAGATGGCACTTTCTGTTAGATCTTACTAGAAGTGCTCCGTTTTATGAAATGTTTATTTGTGTGTGTAAACTATTTTAAAGTAACAATCTTATTACAAAATATATATTGTTTGACTGTTTTTCGTCTTGTGTTTCATATTTTACTTAAATATTAATTTACATTTAAGGAAATAGATTTTGAGACAAAAATTGCACAAAACGCCATAATGCGTTGTTGCCAAATTTGTACATTTACTGTAGTAGTCACAATAAGAAAATTCCTGGATTCTAGCGTTGCAGTTCGAGAAGCGAGATTGCGGTAAGGGTCGAAAACTAATTTCTCCGGTAAGTATCCAAGCAGAATTCCATGATTAGTCTTTATTATCTTACCATCAGTAAACAGTCGACACCATCTGGAAACGCCGCACTATTCAATCAGTGTTTAGCATAGCACCGAGAACACCTAGTGATCCACCTTAACAGTACTGCTAGTAATTACATTTTCGTATCTGAAAGCAGTGCTAATACTCATACTTCGGGACCTAAAAACATAATAGTTAGGAATTGTGTAAGAATATTAGTAGTTCACGCATTTTAATCCTCTTGTTTCAATTCAAAGTTGCTGCCATTTCTCCTTAGTTTCACTTGAAAAAATAATTCTTAAGAATTTGTTGATCTTTTGCTTATTGTACTAGTAGAAAATATATACTTAATTTCTTTAATTTTTAATTAACTAAAACTTTGCGATATTCTTAATTTAAAATCAATATTGTCGAATATTATAATATAGATAATTAATACTGTACAAAAATGAGATTATTTGTTTAATATTTGATACCGGTACTGATTATTTTCAGATTTCAAATGAATAATACGGATCCTCCCCACTTGCAATTCTTCAAGAAGCCTGTTTACACCACAATGGCTCTGCTGTCGTATTTAGGTGACACAGAATTAAATGTGACTATAAATAATGTTGATGAAAGGTAAGTGATACAAGTAAAGACAAGCAATTTAAGAAATTCAATAAATTAAGTGATATGACAACTGTCCGAGAAAAAAAGGAGTGAACTGATATTCTGGTGGTAGTGGTTAAATCTTAAATATTTCTTGGAAAAACGTTGAAATTTTGAACAAGATTGTAAGGCTAGTGAAAGTACAGCAAATGAAGTGGAAAGATTGAATGTAGGCCGAGAGCTGTGTGACAGAATTCGTAACTCTTTACGTTTTTACTTAACATTTATTCATTTTAGAAAAAGGTGATTTTCGAAAATTAAAGTTAGCCACAAAGCAGCATTAAAATAGTCCAAGCGAGATCAGTAAGGATGATATACAGTAACCAGCAATAATGAGTAATAATCTGCCATTATTTGCAGGTCACCTGTCACAACTGAGAAGTTTCCATGCTCGCATGGTCTTCTGCTAATCTCTTCGTCTTCACGTACAATTTTTTTTGACATCGTCCATTAATTGTAGTTTCCTTCGCCCCCTCCCTCTATTTTCTGCCACTAAATCCTCTAGCACGTCCTTCATGATAGAGTTACTTTTTACCCAATATACCAACCAGTTTCTCTTCCTCTTCTTAATATTATTTAAAGTTGTTCTTTTCCTCCCATCATTTTTAACACCCTCTCATTCGTTTCCCGCTCGATCCAGCTGATTCTCTCCATTCTTCTTCACACCCACATTTCGAAAGCTTTTATTCGTTTTTCATAATTTTTACTTAATAGTACACCATTTATTATTCAGTAAAGAGAACGTAACACTTTGTATAGTATTACGCAATCAATGATGTGTAGGCTAGGTAACTGACCTGAAACGACGGCTATTACGAGACGTTGCCCTGTGGGAAACGGGTGTGGCTAAGCATACTGATTGATTGATTAGGTTTAATGGGGACGTCAGAGCGTGGGCAAGCAGACACGCTACAGCGCAAGCAAGTGAACAGTTGGCAAATACATCTCGTTCTCTGCAGTATAATAACTTTATCATTTGTTTAAAAGGAACTCGGAGCGGCACCTTCGAGTGCCACAAATATTGTCCCTTAGTATAGTTATTTTGTTTTTTTTTTTTTAAAGTTATTAACAAAAGTATAAGAACGACATATATGCCATCTTTTTCGATGACTATAAATATCATAATGGCTATGTAGGGTCATTGAATAAAAAACACCGGGTGTTCAGAAAGTAACTATGCAGTGCCGCGTTGTGGTGTGCTAAGTGATGACTGATATGATTGTCAATTAGTAATACAACATTTTCCATTGTTTAACATATTTGAACCATATTTGACCAGGTATTTGTATTTGTTCACAGGTCCGGTTTGATTGAAGACCAACGTCTTGTGTGACATCATTGTGATCCAGGTCATCATGCTGACGATTGAACAAAGAGTGTTTCTTGTGGAGCATGTGTTCCGCAATAGAGACAAGTTTACCTCAGCAGTAGAAGCTCCATTTGCAGCAAAGTTCCCAGGAGTGAAGATGCCTAACGGCAATGCTGTACGGAACCTCACCACCAAGTTTCGAAAGACCGGAAGGGTTCATAATGCTCCGAAATCAGGTAGGCCGTCCACAGCCACATCCGCAGAGAAGGTGGCGGAGGTGCAAGACGTGATGCTGGAAAGTCCAAAGGGGTCGGTTAGACGGCTAGCTCAGCAGGCCCATGTGTCCGTGGGTTCCGCTCACAAGATTCTCCGGAAGTCACTTTCCATGTATCCGTACAAAATTTCGGTCGTGCATGAACTGAGAGACGCCGATCGCCCGGCGCGTGTTGGCTTTTGAACTGGTTCCTGTCCTTCCTGCAAAACAATGATGAGGGGATTCTTGACAAAACGTTTTTCACGGATGAGGCATGGTTTCACCTTTCCGGTTACGTGAATAGTCAGAATAGTCGTGTGTGAAGTACGGAAAATCCGCATGAATACTTAATTTGTTTGTGCAATTTTTGAATTGTATAAACGTTGTTTTTGAATATAAAATTTTGAAGAAAACATTCCAGAAGAAAGGAGAGAATAGATAGCTGACTACAGAAAGTCATATATACACACTGATAAGGAGTTTCGCAATAGTAAGAAGATACATCATATTGATAATAAAGCGACAATTGGCACAGGATGCATACAGTACTAATCGAGAAGCTTATGGGAAAAAGCAGTGATGATTTCAGAAGATTTTCGCCGGGGAGGGGAGGGGGATTTTAATACACTGGGAGCAAAGAATCGCTAGTATTACGAAAATAATGGGAATCTACATTGAGTACGATAGGATATTCTCCGGGAAATTTCGTGGCTCCGGGGTGAAACTCACTCTGTGCCACCTGTCAAATCATCACTGTGTAAGATACATTTATATAGTTCAAGAGGAAAATGAAGGAGTACTATAAAGAAGGGCATATCGTCGGTGGAAGTCATGAAAGTCTCCTGACCAGGGAAGGGTCCGAATGGGACACTAGAGTTGCCGAACGACATGTATCAGATATGAAAGAGGGTGTGAAACTATGTACACTCATGTCCAAAATGATTGTCGCATATCTATAACTGTCTTCTTGTAAGAATAAAATTTGATAATGATTTTGCAGTTTACTTTTAATACTGATACTATGTGTATAATCGGGAAAACTATATTTGTGGTAAATTTCGTAGGAAAAGAATTATAAATACGAAAATTAGAATGAGTAAAACAAAATGTTGCTAAATCAACAAGAAAGTTTTATATTCGTTTTATTGTTCTTATTTACTGCTCTTTTGACATGAAATTTGCCACATACATGTCTTTGCCGATTATAAACATACTAACATTATAAGAAATACTGGGTGAATTCGTTATCAAAGTATATTCATGCAACAACATATTTACAGATATGCGACAATAATTTTGGACATGAGTGTACATATGCAAATTTATAACGGCTGAGGGCAACATGGAAAAGCAGGAGAGCCGGAAAAAGTATGGCCGATCGTAGGGTCCAGCAAACAGAAAACTAAGGAATCACTCGTTCCGTGTGTGAATGGCCACAGAAATGAAGGTCAAATGTTTACTAGTAGATATATGATATGATCTGCTATATGTAATTAACATCATGGAAGCCATATTTAGTGGCCATCATGAATTTGGATTCACAATGTAAAAGAGAAAGTGGGTTATGTGGTATACGAAATAGCACTGAAATTTTACCAGGAATTCATTGGTGTTAACATTTCTGCAGTAACTCTATTGTGAGTTGAGAAGTAATCTGCAAGAAAGTCATGAGGGGATATTTGAACAAACGTCGGAATAACCTGTTAGAATAATGGCACAGAATGCACATCTAGAAAAAGATTACAAAGAACATTTGCACATGCAAAGAGCTGGTAATATTGCAGTGTTAAAGATTCATTATTGTCGTCATGTTAAAACACTTGACACAAAGGAAGACTGGGGATTACAGGTACAATTACGAAGTGGTTCTTCTCAAAGAAAATAAAATATATCATTAATTAAGCAAGTATACTGATAAAGATACATACCAATCTATGAAGAACAGTTGATGTTAATAGTATCTACGAGAGTATGATGAAAACATAAGAGCTGTTTACAGTGTCCATATCTGACGAAACGGATTATTATACTGGTGCTGCTGACAATCCGATTATGTTTCATAATCAAAACAAAAGGACATTTCAGTCTGGAATTTTCCCGGGTTCTCTTCAAGATATCCAGCCATAGGTAGAAGATATAGGTAGAAGGCATGTTTAATGAAGTTGGTGAACCGGGGATCACTGAACCGGAAGTGTGAAACGCTTGGAGACGGATGAAGTTGTCACGATGTCGTACATGAAACCCATCAATATATAATGCAGCATCCTTGATAAACCTCACGTACTGTTTGAACGTGCGAAAGAATGCAATGTCGAGAGGTGGAATACGTCCAATGCATTTAGGAGGTATCAGATTCTTGTGAAACTCAATACTATCCGGAGCAGTGGAATGCATCGGTTTATCATTTTTGTTACAAGACCACGAATCAATCAACAGCAAGATGGAATTGTCGTGCACATATGGCGAAAATACTTCCTGAAGAAAAAAACTTCAAATCATCCTTGCACATATTTGCTGATTTTCTAGCAAATGCCTTGATATCGAAGGGATGTCAGGCATCATTGCAGGGAACTTACCCGTAGGTTCAGCGGATATAAGGAATAATGGCGATAACAGTTACCCATCCATTGATATAATGGGCGTTATCATATACGAGTGCGTAACTGCTGTCGTTGATCCTATGCTACAATACACTCGTTTGATTTTTTTTTTTTTTTTTTTTTTTTTTTGGCCAGTATCCTGCCTGAATGCATTTCTTTGTCAGATCTACTTTGAACTATTAAAAACTTGGCTTAAATTGAGGTTTTATTTTACGATCATACACTTTGTTTTAGCAAAGAACTTTTCTGCAGTTTGATGTAACTCTTGTTCATCTTTGGCTATTTTGAACACGGAATAAGTAATTTTGCGCGACACAATATTGTTACGCTTTTATTTATTTATTTAGTTATTTTTTATTCAAGACCAAGATGTTTGGAATTGTAGAGTGCCCGTTGGATCCATGTCCTGTTTTATATGCATCAAACACATTTTAATTGTCCGACGATGAACTGTTCCATTCATGGCCTGCGTTCTTTTTAAACGTAGTAATATTTCACGGTTTATTTTTCTCACAGACAGTTTGTTTCGGTTTCGTTCAAAGTTACGAAGGGCAGAAACTTGTAGCCTGAAAACACAGATCACACTTTGCTTCATTTACCTAAAGTTTTTTTCTGTCTCCATCCAGTAGTAATACATATATTCTAATTGTTGGCTTCGTATATTTTGCAGGCTCCTTATTAGGTGGGGATAGAACGAACTACTACTCTGGTCAGAATTACTATATCGTCAAGCATGCATTGAGTTACAACCGTTACACCAGTTTCTTCCCGAGGGCCACTGTGACTACTCTTATCACGGTCATTTCTCTCTCGTCCTCATCTGACACGCAACCATCAATCTCTAATGTTTGATGTTCTTCGACTATTGTATCAATATTCATTAATAACTTCCTGATGCGTTCGAAACATTACTGATCTTCTGCACAGGGAATATTGTCGCATGTCCGAAACTGACGCACAACTACCTGGGAATTGATATTCATGCTCACAAGAGGAAATAACTTTTCCAAAAGATGAATTAGAAGATAACTTGTCACTTTCTAGCACTTCCTCAACAGTGGCTCACCGATCAAGGGCACATTAACCTCCCTATCAACCACGCTAACTCGACTACTTCACTGATAACGCAGATACAGTATTAGCTAATGAGCTCGTATTCTCGCGTATTTTCTGTCTGCAAACAGCACACATAGTAAGTGGCACGGACTCATATTTGGTCTCTTTTTTCTCTGTCGTCAATGACCATCTTTTCCTTACTCGCAACTATTCTCCATGTAAACACAATTTTCTCTTGGTCTGTATACAAACCAAAGTTCTCCAAATTCTAGCTTTTGAGCCATACTAGTGAGATTTTGACAGAGTTTCTGTGCGTACTTTTTGCATGCTACTTTTCAACTCACAATAGTTACTACAGAATGGTTAACATCAATGCATTCCTGGTAAAATTGAAGTGCTATTCCTTATGCCACATGACCCACTTTCTCTTTTACACTGTAAATCCGAATTCAAGATGGCTACTTTTAATATGGTGGCCAGGATGATCATTACATATAGCAGATCTTATGCTTCTATTACTAAACATTTAGCTTCATTTCTGTGACCATTCAAGCACGGAACGAGTGATTTCTTAGCTTTCTCTGTTGCTGGGCCCTACGGTCGGCCATATTTCTTCCAGCTCTCCTGCTTTTCCATGTTGCCCTCAGCCGCTATAAATTTGCATATGAACATAGTTTCACACCCTCTTTCATATATGATACATGTTGTTCGGCAACTCGAGTGTCCCATTCGGACCCTTCCCTGATGACATAGTAAAATAACGCGTTAGTATAAATAATGCAGTAATTACTTACGTAGGCCTATAATGTATTAAATATTCACAATAATTTATTAAAAATAACTTCTTAACATAAGTAGAAAATTACGTGGACAACATTGAATGTAAAACAGGGTCATAAGATAACATAAATCATGGCTAGATTATCATGACAGATTCCAATATAGGTGTAAGTAGAGGGGATGGACCCCTCGAACAATGTTTGTCCCCCTAGAATATCATTTAATCATATGTAAATTTCTTTCAACTCTCAGAAGTCAGAAGCAAGGGACTGTTGTCCCCCTAGCAAAATATCTTAGTCATGCCAAGGGATTCCAATGCCGTGGTTTTGTTTCTGATGCGAATTACGATGAACCTCCGGTTGTGTAATCCTTAAAGTTAAATTTATAAGTAGTTAAACTAAGTCAGTAGTTAAACTAAAATAGTTTAATTAATTAGTTCTATAAACGAAATAACTAGAACTTGAATTTGTTCTTAGCTTGCAGTAGTAGGCCTACACACACACTCCATGGATATTTGTGTGACACCTAGTGTCCAGGAAACGAATACATAATGTGATTATGATTCAAATAATACGTTAATCTTATTGAAAGAAAGACAACTGACCATGAATGAAATCATTTTATATAAAAGATAGAAATGTTTGTTCTATTAGCTGATTAGTTTGAAGTGCCTATTGTTGAGAGATCCGATTAAATTCAATCTAATATTTAATATTTCTTGCATGTCTAGTGTTTTCATCTTCCCTCAACTATCAGACAGCAACTATTCTTCCGTTTATTCTAGCTATTTTTATTCATATTAGGAGTTTATAGACAAGGGCGCCGATTTCTTTGTAAATTTGGGTGGTGGGCATTCATATGCAAAATGTATATATATCAGGATGTTAAGACAAATTGCATTCAAATTATGCCAAATATTGTATATTCATAAATACAATAAGGGAGCCCACATGAGCTTTGGGGGGCCCGGGCCCGGGCCCCCCTGGCCCCCCAGGATCAGCACCCCTGTTTATAGATTGTCAGCAAAACGCGATATTACCATTAAAAATTATACGAGAAAGAAAAAGAGCAGCAAGTTGCTTATTACAAAGTTACTCATGTTGGCCAACAGATGGTACCAGTATCTTCATGGCACACTTTTGCCCTCTAGTGGTGAAGATAGAAAATTTATTTATTCGCTTGAGAAAAGCAAAAATGTTCTGAAAGTGTGCGGTCAAAATAACTGAGCTGTAAAAGTGATTGATCGAGGAGAATATGATAGGAGTACGGTGGTCAACCTCCTGATCACTTTGCAGTGCAATGCTAATCAATCATAAGGATGGATTAGTCGATGATAGTTGATAAAATTCAGAGTGGGAAGAAAAAGAAAGCGTTTTGATAGATTGCTGTTGGTTCAGAGGTTGAGTTTCCGGTACAAAATCATTTGAAGATGTGTAAAGCGATATTCCGCTCAACGTTTCAATAGTGTTAAATTTAATATTTCAAATTTACAAGGAGATGTATGATTGCTCTGGTGATAAGACACACTATTTTCAACCTGAGCTAGCTAATTATGTTTATATTATGTTAATTTTATTAGTTGAGTGTTCCCGTCCATGATCGATTACTTACAAAGATTTCCAGCCCGCGTTTCTTAAAGACAGAAAGGGAATGGGTTCCAGCCTATTTAACACATGAACTGACATAATGCATTGAAAGTCATCATCGTTATGTTTTGTGAGTTCTTGGCTGGTTACTAGTCTCGGCAATTGACAAATTTACGGCCCCCGTTAAAATGAATTATAACATTTTAAAATTATTTTCCTCTTCCACAGCAACTTCCATCATGTTCCTGGATACAATTTTTTGTTGAATATCCTAACTAGTTGGTTTCCTTCCCTTTTCTTCTTTTTCTTTCTAAAGTTATATATATATATATATATATCCAATCAAGGCCTTCCCTCGTTCAAGATCCAAGAAATTGAGGGGATAAAGACCTGTTTCGCAAGGAGCAGTAGGAAATGTTAGTATTTTCAATCTAGACTAGCGTAGAATGGGCCTTCAGTGCAATGATAAATTCATATCTTTACCCGATAGGGAAAGAAAGAGAATTTTCATCTTATTTTTTTCTTATGGATTATCTATTTCAAATTATTAAAATTTATAGCGAGGGGAATTTGTTCCCTCTGTGGATTAGTTCTCCCAGAACTCCATCCTTGATTAAATATTTCCTGCATTGATTAACGTTGGACGGAGATGGAGTTTTATTCTACTATATATATATATATATATATATATATATATATATATATATATATATATATATATATATCCTACTCACATCTTTTCCAACGTTTCCACACTGCTTTTCTATTCCTTCTACCTATTTTTCCCAATTCTCTTCATACTAAAATTTCGAAGGAAGTTGTTTTTCATCGCTATTTTCTATTCTATCGTATACTTCTGCTTCATATTGTATGGTACTCCATAGTAAAGTTTATCGTAATTCTCTGTTGATCTATTCACAATCTTCTTTCACCTATTTAAATGTTATTTTGCGCAATCTCAGTCTTTTCTGTTGTTTATTTTCTTGCATGGTTTATATACTAAGTATTAAGACAATTTATGTACTGTAGAGAACTTCAACGTAGGTATAAACAAACAAATAAAATAAATGATTAGCGTTCACATTTTCGAGGTGGAATAATCGGGAAGGATTTACAGTCGGATATAATGTCTTTCAAGATCTCGTTAAATTCTGGATCCACGTCTCATATAGCCTTGGCGCTAAAAAGAGCGCTAAACTCTAATATACAACAAATCAAAGTACCGAAGGCAACCAAATACTCTGTTTTTCCTCCTACTTTTACAGTTGATATTCCCTTCGTTCAAGTCACGTTTGGTTTGGTATTTTAATGTATTTAGTTTTCCCACATTATGTTATAACTTCTTTACCTACATGCAGCATATAAATGTAATGTCTATATTTCTGTATATATGATTAGTATTATATCGTGAATATCAGCGGCACCGATTTCTGTGTAACTTTAAAGGAAGACGGACCTTCAGATATGTGTATTTCAGGCATTGAATAAAAAAAAAAAAAAAAAAAAAAGTTCAGATACTGACGTGAGAAGCTGAAGCAACTTTTTGGGGCACACGTACCTCCTTGGTCTCCCCAGGATCGAAGTCGTTGTCATACTCCGATTATAATACAAAGTATATGTAATTAATTGTATGTCTTAAGAAACTAAAAGGTTATTCGACTAGTAAATAAAAGCCCTGCCATTGACAAGTCAAACCTCACGGATCTTGTTAGACATATTTCTAAGGCCCATCTCTACATTATACTGCCCCCTTCTTCTTAGCCTCTTTCAAAAATTTCCCAACTAATATTTTATTCATCCCTGCACACATTTTTCATACGAAAACTCAAGTGGAGAGAAATAAAGATAAAGAAAACTTCCTTCTTCAGAAGCAGAAGAATCCTCTAATCATCGCAAGGGAGCATAGGTTCAATTCACTCTCTAGCTCTTCCGTACTACATACAGATTGTTTATTATGCATACACGTCAAATGAAAATGTAATCATTGATTAGCAAGAATTATGTACGAGCCAGGGAAAGAAAGAAGAGAAAAAGAGTTATTCCAGTCAGGGCTGTTCCAAGTTAGTGGCGAACCCCGTCCACGATCTTGAAGAGGCCTTATTTAATACAGAAACCAAACAAAATTTCAGTGCTCGCCATGTACCAGTTCAAGTTCGTATAGTATTACGTAACCCTAATATTACTTGATTCAAAATATTTTATGAAAATATTATGAGGAAATAAGTGAGAATTAGTTTTAAAACCTTGATTACTTTTGTCGATTGTCGTTTTCAAACTAGGTTTACAAAATAATTCAATTAAACAAAAACTGCTGTTGAACTTCGTTGAATTTTGTTGCTAAGCTGTGTGTTGTTTACTTTTATTGTATTAAGTAATTTGATGCTGGATCGGATTTTTCTTTCAGTGATGGTGACTAACGCCTGCATTAAAAATTCATTTCCTCAAATGAGACTACTAAAGAAAAAATAAATTAATAAACAGTATGGCGCAACCCTTTCAGTTTACTATTCTTCCCCCAAAATGTACAGTTCTCCTACCAATTTACCATTCTCCCTAAACGTACTGTTTTGTACTCCAAATGTACCATTGTTCCCCAATTTTGGTTTTCTCTCCCCAGAAAATTAGCAATTCTCCCTCAAATTTATCATTGTTTCCTTACAGATTTACTATTCTTCTACAAAATTTACCATTCTTCTCTACAGATTTACCATTCTTCCCCCAAATTTACCATCCTTCCCTACAGATTTACCGTTTTTCCATAAAATTTATTCACTCTGCCCCCCCAAATTTAGCATTGTTCTCTTACAGATTTACCATTATTCTACAAAATGTATCATTCTTCCCACAAATTTACCATTCTTCCCTAGAGACTTACCATTCTTTCATAAAATAAACAATTCTTCCCCAAATTTACCATTCTTCCCTACAGATTCACCGTTTTTCCATAAAATTTACCCACTCTGCCTCCCCAAATTTAGCATTGTTCTCTTACAGATTTACCATTATTCTACAAAATTTATCACTCTTCCCCCAGATTTACCATTCTTCCCTACAAATTTACCATTCTTTCACAAAATAAACAATTCTTTCCCAAATTTAACATTCTTCCCTACAGCTTTACCGTTCTTCCATAAAATTTACCATTCTTCCCCCAAATTTACCACTCTTCCTTACAGATTTACAATTCTTCCACAAAATGTACCATTCTTCCCTCCAAATTTACCACTGTTCTCTTACTGATTTACGATTCTTCTACAAAATTTACTGTTCTTCCCCCAAATTTTCCATTCTTTTACAAAATGTACCATTCTTCCCCATCAATCTACAATTCTCCAGTTTGATTGTACCATTTTCAATGAAAAATCACGTCCCCTCGAATAATTTCATGGGCATAACATGCGCCTAAAACCCACCTGTGAGCACCTCTCGTATTACAAAATCACAACTAAATCGTCTAATTTAATGGACGCTGAACATGAGACATTATGAAATTTTGACTTGAATGACCTAATACATGATTTTGACAGATCAAAATGTACAGAAGTCATTTTTATGTTAGTTTTGCTATGGGGAAGCGTGTGGGTGGAAAGGGGTGAATTTTTGGGTTATTTTTGTTTCGAATATCGACTACATATCTACCATTAGAATTTCTTGGCATTTCAAAATCAATGTGAGTGTATTATTATTATTATTATTATTATTATTATTATTATTATTATTATTATTAAAGAAATCTGACGGAACAGTTCTCACCGATACGGATAGCCTCTTTAGTGTGGTATGTTAGCGTAAGTATCCTGCATTTCCGGTTACCAGCATGAAAGTTCGCCATTTTGTTACATGTCCATCCAAGGTTGGAAAATTACCGGGAGACAGTTCGTAGGATCATTATGGTCGACACTGGACGCCATATTGGAAAATGGCTAACTTCTAGCAACTTAATCTAAATATTTACATGAAAGCTTTAGAAAACACTTCTTCTTCTCCAGTCTGCTGCCAAACAGAATAAGGAACAGTTAATAGCAAACATTTTCCGATTTTAGTCATTTAACCCTTTGGGGACCGATGGATCAGATTTGTACCACAGCGTCGACCTTTAAAATTTGCCTTATATGTCTCTAGTTAAGCTTTTTCGCACCGGGCTTTTTGCATTTATTCAAGCGTGGAAGCATCAAAGAATGCGTTTCATGGGCATTTTCCAGTCACGCGTGCGATGCCTACGGGTGGTGACGTCACGAACATTGAAGAATAAAAAATTGGATAAATTTTAGAGCTTTTTGGTAATTTTTTTGACACATTTCTATTTATTCTAGGATCATGATTCGTACGTCGTTGTGCTCGTAATGAAATACTGTTTCCAACTGTACTATTATAATTTCCCTATTGTGTATCAGAAGCGAGAAAATCCCGTTCAAATTGAAAAGAATGAGATTTTTTCAGGAAAAATTCCCTTTTTCGGGATTTCCCCCCCTCAGGGACACGATAGGGACATGTGAGTGGTACCATTTGAAAGCTACCCTAATTTGACACGAAATTGTTTGCGAATTATGATCCTCGAATAGATAGGGACGTGTCAGGGAGTTTTTGTTTTTTCCTTAAAGTAGTATGGGTTATGCTTTCCACGTGGGGGAATTTTCTTTACCGTCCTTAGTTTTCAAGATATGAGATTGATATTTTCCACAGATATTACATACACCATGTAGTATGTTTTAGGCCATTTTGAGATCCAAGCGTTAACACAGGGGAGAAAGGGACCCAAACTTGTAAAAGAGTGATTTTTTTCTGACAAAATTTCCCTTTGGAGGTAATTTTCCGTCCATAGGCACATGGTATCCACATGCGAGTGGTACCACTTGAAAGGTTAATTCACTCCAAAGACAAAAGGTACGATTCATGTTCTTGCGAAGAATAGTCTTTATGCTGAAGCTCATTAAAAACAATTGACTGACAATGTATTATTGAGGGAAATTGGTAAATCGGCAAGAGCATCTACACTAATTTTGGGGGCACAATTCTTCATACCTCATTCCATTCACTATAAAGCAAAGTTTTTTTGGTACCACTTGCATGTTCGTGTCATGTACCACTTGCATGTTCGAGGGGAGATATTGGTGCCAATTTTTTTTTTTTTTTTTTTTTTGTGATTTCCGTTTTTCCCACTCTGGGTGAGAATTTTACGCCTTAGGTACAAAATAAGGAAACTTGACTAGTACAGTTGAAAACGCAGATTCATTACAAAAAAAACCTAGGTATGAACCATGATTCTACGATAAATAGTCTTGTTGCAATAGCTGCTTGACTGAAACTCTAAAATTTACCTAAAAAGGCAAGGTCCCATAAGGGTTAACTGCATGAATGGCCTCCCCGGTCACCCGACCTCACCGGGAGTTTTTATTGTAGAGGTGTTGTATATCAAGTACAAACTAATACAGTTTATAATTCTACAACTTTTATATGTTTGCTACAATGTTACATATCTACATAACTCATATTCATTTCACATTTTAAAAAAAGTTCAGCTGCTGTGTTCATAGTGATATCACTATGAGCATTGTTCTTCGCATTCGCAAAGCAACGTACAGACGAGGTCGTTCTTAATACAAGTACATTTCCCAAGTACAGCGCAAATTTGCAACGGCATGTCACTAGTTGTCGACTGTTATCAGACATACTCCTCAACGTAATCCACACAGGTTGGTAACCGAGTCCGTCATCTGTTTCCTTCCAACCCCAGTTTAGGGGTTCAACGTCATGCACATCTTTTTTGAGGCACTGTCGCCAGATCTTGCACTGAAGAGTTGCTCTTGTATGGAGATTCAATGCGTCTTCGGTTGGAGATATTCTGTCTATTGTGTGATTTTTCTTGCTGAATAGAATACGTCTGGTTTCGTTGAGTTCCTCGCAAGTAATTACTTGATATGTTGTACATGAGCGTCACAAATCGCTGGATTAGCATGCGAGATTGGTAGCTTACAACATCGTGAGAATGAACGACTGACAGTTCCCGGAAATCTGTATCCACTTCTCTAAAAGCCATCCACGTATTCCATGCACTTGTCTTGCCAACGCCAAGAAAGGCTGACACTGTGTCACAGCTCGTAAAACTCTGAAAAAAAAACGACAACAGACAGGAAATCTATCGTTCCAGAAGGTAAATTCGTGCACATGGTGTGTATAGGAATGAAACGTCGCATCTTTGCAGAACCAAAATCAATCCATAGTTTCTCCAGAGTGGGTGACAGATGCAGAAACGCAAAGAGAGCGATAACAACATCAGAGTCAACTGTACTTTTGTGTCCCTTCTCTGCGGCATGTCGGACGTGCAGAAGGTTCTTCCATCAGCTTCTATGCAGGATGAGGGAGAAATACCAGTAATATCTAAGTCTAAGGAAGAGGATAAGACTTCATTTCCTCTTGTGCAGAATATTTCTCTTTCTGAAATATCAGCTACAGTTATTATTTTGGCGAGGTAATGAAATAACCTTTCCTTGTTGTTATCGTTTGCAAGGAACTTCTGGAAATTGTTTGGAAACGGTCCCGTTGACTTGACAACAAAGCGGTCGTCCTGCCCACGCTTCTGACGCGTCTGTGTTCTCAAGCTCTTTTCAATGTAGCGGTCAAAGACCACGTTTAGTGTCTCGAATTTGGCATATTCTGCAAATGTTTTCGCTGCTTCTGGTTGCTGTTGGTGTACCAGCATCGCTCCATCGACGACGAGACACGAGGAATGGGGGATGATAGTACTTGTATACACATCAAAATTTTCAAAACGTTTCAAAATATCTGATTTAGAGGTAGGAAGTCTGAGATCTCCAAATTCAGATATTGATGGAGGTTAAATTGTGTTCTCATGAGAAAAGAATTATCTGATATCGCCCTCCCTTTCCTGACATGCTATGAACATCTTGCAGAACAGGTTAGAATCTTTGTGTGCACTAGCAAGTTTCATCATATCTTTGCAACGAACTTTCAACAAGCTACAGTTGAAAAGCTGCATATTAACTTTCTTTATAGCATCGTGTATGGACTGCTTGCTTGTCATTAGACGGTTATAAACGAAGTCCTCATACATTTTGGCTCCTGTGGTAGCTGCGATGCGGACAGACTGGCACTAATCTTCTGGCGCTGTACGTCTGGTGAACCCAACTGTAGACAGATGCTCTTCTTCAAAACGATTACCAGTATCACGAAATACATCAATCAGGTTCTTCACATGTGTCCTGTACTTGCTTTGGAATGCATTCGTGTCCTCGTGGTGTGATCTCGATACGTGCAACTCAGCAGAGTAGCTGTCTTCATACTCAGCCAGTAAATGAGCGACTTCGGGACAAACAGAACCACTTTCTTTTATCAGTTTTTGTTCTGTTTGTGAAGGTGGTCGTCTGACATACGTGAAAAGTGCCGGTAAGATTTCCTACTGGTGAAATGTCCCATAGAGAATTCCTTAAATACGTCAGGATGACGAACTGGAAGTTGCTTCAGAGTATGAAGAAAGACTGGTAACCATCACCCGTAATGTACGTGGTCCAAAGCTAAGTACCAAGGACACATGGATTGGATTACTTCTACATAAAGCATGAAATTATCATCACGCATACTTTTCACAAACAGTAACAACAGTGCTTCTAGCTCCATAACTGTAACCCAGTATTGGAATTGAGCCGAGTACTGCCTCTGCTGGTATATCCACATTGCTATATTACTAGTTGCTCTTGCAAGCCTACCGTGAAAACTTAAGGGGCGGCAGTAGAAATTTATGGGGTGGCCCCCATGACCCCCGTGGATACGGGCCTGTCGTGAGTCCCCTTCCCAGAGATGTTGACTTGATATATAGGTCAAGTAACACAATAGTCTTATTTTTGGTGTACACAAAATAACTGCCCCCCAGAATACCTGTGCCCTTTCACTAGCCCCCCTCAAGAAATTAAAGCTATTGCCGTTATTGTCTAGCAGTTCACAGTCTTCTATAGTTGTTTTGCCTGTGAATTTGAGCCCAAAGACGGTGTAAATCGGACAAAATTTGGGGAACTTGTGAAAAGTAGGCCATTTTTCAAGATGGCGCCCAGAGTCACACAAAACATATTGAGAAGCTGTCTCCCGGCTTTTTTCTCATTTACATGTCACGTTAAACGCTCTGACCAAATTTCGTGCTGGTAACCGGAAATGCACGATCCATACAAATTATTGCACTTACAGACCGCACTACTTAAATAGATGGAAAGATTTCTTTGACGATTTGCTGAACACGCAGCCAAAAACTAATGTGCGTGGAGAAAAGGAGATACACACCGCAGAACCGTATATTCCAGAACCCAATCGAATAGAAGTGGAAGCCGCTATAAAGAAATTGAAGAAACACAAATCTCCGGGTGTAGATGAAATTCCGGCTGAGTTAATTTTAGCTGGAGGCGAAAAATTGTGGAACAAGATACACAAACTCATTCTCCTTATCTGGAACAAGGAAGAATTGCCACAAGAGTGGAAAGAATCAATCATTGTTCCAATTCACAAGAAAGGCGACAAAACTGACTGTAATAATTATCGAGGCATTTCTCTTCTGTCAACATCCTATAAAATCCTTTCAAATATTCTGTTAGCAAGATTGACCCCATACGCAGATGAAATTATTGGAGATTATCAGTGCGGATTTAGACGAAATCGATCAACTATCGACCAAATATTTACCATTCGCCAAATACTCGAAAAGAAGTGGGAATACAATACCCCGGTACATCAACTATTTATTGATTTTAGAAAGGCTTACGACTCGGTTAGGAGAGAAACATTATACAACGTTCTTAGAGAACTTGGAATACCGAGAAAGCTAATTAGATTAATTAAGATATGTTTAAGTGAATCCCAAAGTAAAGTCCGGGTAGGAAAATTTTTGTCCACGAGCTTCCACGTCGAAAATGGCCTGAAACAAGGAGATGCGTTGTCGCCATTATTATTTAACTTTGTGCTGGAATACGCCATAAGGAAAATCAAAGATAGCAACCAGGGCCTAGAGTTGAACGGCATTCACCAGGTTATGGCATATGCTGATGATGTAAATTTAATAGGGGATAATAGGAGAACAGTAGAAATAAATGCAGAGATATTATTAAACGCTTGCAGGGACATGGGTTTAGAAGTAAATGCAGAGAAAACTAAATACATGGAAGTGCGTCGGGACCGTAATACGGCAAATTGTGGAGGCGTTAAAATATTAAATAATACTTTTGATAAAGTGGATACTTTCAAATATTTAGGATCAATTTTAACAGACGAAAATCATATTCACGAAGAAATTAAATGTCGACTAAAAGCAGGGAATTCGTGTTACTATTCGGTTCAAAATCTCTTGTCGTCGCGAATTCTGTCGAGGAATTTGAAGCTTAAAATATATAAAACGATAATCATGCCTGTTGTTCTGTATGGTTGTGAAACATGGTCGCTTACTCTGAGGGAAGAACATAGACTGAAAGTATTTGAGAACAGGATCCTGAGAAGAATATTCGGACCCAAGAGGAACGAGAATGGGGAATGGCGGAAGCTTCATAACGAGGAACTACATAGTTTATACGGTTTACCCAACATTGTTAGGGTCGTCAAGTCTAGGAGGCTTAGGTGGGCGGGTCATGTAGCTAGAATGGAAGAAAGTAGAAACGCTTTCAAAGTCTTGACTGGAAGACCAATCGGAAAACGACCATTAGGAAGACCTAGGCGCAGATGGGAGGACAATATTAAGATGGATCTCGCAGAGATAGGAATACAAAGTAGAAACTGGATGCAATTAGCTAAGGATAGAAGTCAGTGGAGAGCTTTTGTGAACGCGGCATTGAACCTCCGGGTTCCATAGGCCATAGAGTTAGTTAGTTATTATTATTATTATTATTATTATTATTATTATTATTATTATTATTATTATTATTATTATTATTATTATTAAACATTGTATATAACAGCGGATTTACCTTTTCCCGACGGGGGCTCGAGAGTATATTGATTTGGTCCCGATTCTAATGACAGGAGAGAGTATAATATCATTATTATTATATGGATATAGATATCAAATTATAATGTTCTTCTTCTGAAAATGTTTGCGAACTCCGGTAAAGAAGATAATAAAATATTAAAGAAATAAAGTTAATAAATTTTTGAATATTTAATTAGTAAGAAGAAGGCTTCAATCTCGTATTTAGAGAACCAGAGTAGTCATATCATTTTACACGCTAGGCTGGGCACAGAACTTTACTTAATTTCCCCACTGTTGATTGTAAAATGAAATGAGATCTTTAATCTTCTACGATTATATCCTTTAAGGTAAAGGAGACGTATGGTTAATGAAAGTTCTACTGCTATTGTTTACTACAACTAGAAATTTAATTAAATAGTATACCTTTGTTTTATTGCTTCTTTTCCTTTTCTGGTAAGGCTAGCTGTTCTCGCTGCTTTCACCAATGGACTTACCAACACCACATCATCAGCTTGGAGTGCTGGAGTGATTCTTGCTTTCGCCAACAACACACTGAGGAATATGAGTTTTATAAATAACGTTTCTCTCAGCATGACAAATGTGCCGTTTGCTGAAAACGAAACAGGTAAAAAATATCGGAAGTTTCATTATTCAAATACAGCATGGCAGGCCCGTATCCACGGGGGGGCGGGGCAAGAGGGGCCGGGCCCCCCTAAATTTTGGCTGGCCCCCATAAAATTTCACGGTAGACTTGCAAATGAACTATAATATGGTGATGAAGTATAATATGATTGGGTCGGGCCCCCCTAAATTTTTGGGGTGGCTATGGGCCTGCAGAGTGAGTCAAAATGATGTTTCCGACCATTATTATTTTCCTTGTTCAATTATTATTATTTTGCTTTTAATAACATGTATGTAAACAGAGATTACACACAATGATTGATCAACTCTAAATGCTTTCTTTTTCTAACATACTATAAATGTTCAATATGCGATCCACGAGTTACACGACACACATCTATTCTATAATCAAGTTTCTGCCAAATTCTTCCTAGCCTGTCATGATAAGGTCCACATCGGACACAGTTGAAATGATGTGTTCATGCAACTCAACCACAGTTGTAACAAGTGGCGACACAAAAACCCTAAATTTTCTAACAAATACCCGAAATGCTGTTGAACTTGTAAAACGGACGTAGTAGCACAGGCCGGTAGCCAGCCCAAAACTGTAAAGGGGGGGGGGGGCATCCAACCACATTATAGTTAATCACCATATTATAGCTCATTTGCAAGCCTACCGTGAAAATTTAGGGGATCAGTAAAAATTTAGGGGGGTCCGGTCTCCTTAGACACCCGTGGACACGGGCCTGTAGTAGCATGAAAATCAAGCACACAGAATGTTCTATCGCCTGTAGAAGCGGTATTGCCCACTTCGAGTAAGCTGCCTCTTGGTGATGTCTACGTAACTACGTCTCTGCCATAGAAAGAGAAAAAAACTTTTTGAGACTATATCTCAGAATATATATATCTCAGACTGTATCTCAGAATATCTCAGAGTCTTCCAAGTCTTGCTTTTAAGAAATCTTATGCTTTTCATAGATTTATTTTACTATCGATATAAGGGATAATATATTCTGCAATGCGCCAATCGTAACGAAAATACAATGTACGTTTTTAAATGAAATATAGTTTACTTTCGTTTAAGTATGATGATAGTATACAAGATAGGCGATAACCTTAATTTTTTTCAATGAGTCCCCACGCTTCACTACTTATAAGATAAATTACATTTCGTAATCTTTTTATATTTTTTTTTAACATATTCAGTACTCTACTGGTTCCCAAATTGGAGAGACGCATGAAAGAAAATCAAGACGGCACAGATTACTGAAATACCATAAATTGCTAAATTATTTTTACACTAAAGGCGTCAGATATTTTTTTTTATTTTTAACTAAGATTAGCTAGTCTTTGTATTGAACAAACTTCCAATTAAATATGGAGATTTTATTTTACTGATTCCAATATGTACTCTATAGGGCAGAAACATGTACATTACGCAAAAGCAATGAAAAAGATATTTGAGGTTTTCATTAAAAGGAAAGAATTAGCTGGGTTGAACGGAAAACGAATGAGAAGATGTTAGAAATAGTAGCAGTAGGGAAGGAAAGAACAATTTTAGATGTAATTAACAGGAGGAAAAGGAACTGGTTGGGACATTGGCTGAGGAAGAACTTTATTATGGGGGACATGCTAGAGAATATGGTGGAAGGAAAGAGAGAGAGGAGGCAAAGGAGACTGTAGTTGAAGGAGGGTATTAAAACAGAAAATTGCTACGTCAAGACGAAGAGACTAGCTGAGGACCACCGTATATCGAAGTTTCTGAGTTGCAACAAGTGAAATGCCAACAATGACAGACCAACTATGACGATATGTTGGCAATATTGGCCAAAAGGAGAGAGAAAAATTAAAATAATAATGATTATAATCAAACCTCTTAATATTTCAGTATAACTTGAGTAAAACACTGAAAACGACACAACTGACCATGTCTTTTGTGTAAACTCAATTTATACAAATACTTTTGACTTATATTAGAAATACAAAAACAGAGCATCAAATTCCAAGTTATTTGAAATAACTGTACAAAAATCACTCTCACTTGTGAATATGGATTATTTATTGTTGTATAATGTTATATTGCTCAATCCTCGTGTGCCATATACCTGAGGAGGCTAAAAGTTATATTGATAAACAATTATTCAACGTATAAGTACCTGCCCATGAAATCAAACTTGCGGTCACATAAACAAGTTTTTGTCAATGTCATGAAAATGTTATTTCGATATTAATTTTATGAGCACACATTAAAAATTTCTATCGGGTACTTGATCCTTGGAGCCAAGGCCATACCCATATAGTTCGCACCTATGGAGTACGAAATTACCGATGTTCAATACTACATTTTTCTTTAGTTTTAGAAGAAAAACAAGACTAATATGTTTTGAAATGATGTAATTTCTAGTTTTACGTGGTGGAATCAAGAAAATAAGAGGAAACGGGAAAACCCCGAGAAAACCTACGCACACGGTCTCTTATCCACCAAAAAAGCTCACATGATGCAAGCTGGGATCGAACCAGGGACCGCAGCACCAAAGTGAACGCTCTACCACTGAGCCGGTACTTGTGCAAGACTCTTGGTCTTGGTGTTGATCTTGGTCTTGCACACCTTGGTGTTGGTCTTGGTCTTGCATCGGGATTCTTGGTGTTGGTCTTGGTCTTGCAGGTATGGTCTTGGTCTTGCACACCTTGGTCTTGGTCTTGGTCTTGCATCGGGATTCTTGGTCTTGGTCTTGGTCTTGCAGGTATGGTCTTGGTCTTGGTCTTGGTCTTGCAGGTATGGTCTTGGTCTTGGTCTTGGTCTTACATACCTTGGTCTTGGTCTTGGTCTTGCATCAGGATTCTTGGTCTTGGTCTTGGTCTTGCAGGTATGGTCTTGGTCTTGGTCTTGGTCTTACATACCTTGGTCTTGGTCTTGGTCTTGCATCAGGATTCTTGGTCTTGGTCTTGGTTTTGCATCAGGATTTTTGGTCTTGGTCTTGGTCTTGCAGGTATGGTCTTGGTCTTGCACACCTTGGTGTTGGTCTTGGTCTTGCATCGGGATTCTTGGTGTTGGTCTTGGTCTTGCAGGTATGGTCTTGGTCTTGCACACCTTGGTCTTGGTCTTGGTCTTGCATCGGGATTCTTGGTCTTGGTCTTGGTCTTGCAGGTATGGTCTTGGTCTTGGTCTTGGTCTTGCAGGTATGGTCTTGGTCTTGGTCTTACATACCTTGGTCTTGGTCTTGGTCTTGCATCAGGATTCTTGGTCTTGGTCTTGCATCAGGATTCTTGGTCTTGGTCTTGGTCTTGCAGGTATGGTCTTGGTCTTGGTCTTGGTCTTACATACCTTGGTCTTGGTCTTGGTCTTGCATCAGGATTCTTGGTCTTGGTCTTGGTTTTGCATCAGGATTTTTGGTCTTGGTCTTGGTCTTGCAGGTATGGTCTTGGTCTTACATACCTTGGTCTTGGTCTTGGTTTTGCATCAGGATTCTTGGTCTTGGTCTTGGTCTTGCATGCAAGACTCTTGCAAAAACTGCAAGACCAAGACTCTTGCGCTCATCACTAGGCTACATACAAGTTGCTCCAATGGGTACACATTGACTCAGTGCTAAAACACTTATCTCTGGTGCGTGGTGTTCCTGGTTCGATTCTCGGCCAAATAAGTTTGTGGTGAAAAACATCCTATCCATAGGTTTTCGCGGGCTACTTCCTTTTTCTCCCACATTATCATTCCATCAATTCTCATTTGCCTAAAACATCGTCTCCTTTAACCTAAAGGGCATAACTGTGGGACGTTAAACTGCAATATTTCACTTTAGTTACTCCAAATAATTATGGGTTACTGTCGAGACAGAAGAGTTATATTTCAAGGCCCAGAAACAATGCTTAAGAAACAAATCACAAAAGGATGTCCACAGGGCTCGGTGTTAGGTCCTCTTTTATGGGGTATAACTGTACAGCCGTGTCTTCAGAAATGATACGAGAGAAGTTGCTAGGATTGTAGGATATGCGAATGATGTAGCAATCATTATTAAAGGAAATTCAAGACAAGAATTAGAAAGGAAAGGTAACACTGAGCTATAAAAACAAAATTTGGTGTGATGAGAATAAGTCAAAATTATCAACAAGTAAAACTAAATACGTATTCTTAGATGGGAATCTGCAAAGTAATCCGCTTAGCAAAATAGATTACAAAAACATCCAAAGAGTGCCAGTAAAATTAGGTCTACAGGATCTACAGGAAACACAGGATCTACAAAACGTTACAATACGAGAAAGGTTCGTTAGATTGCAAAAAGAACAATGGGGACCATGTCAACATCGACTATGGTATCACTTCAGGTATTGTCCATGGAGCCAGTGCGTTTGTCAATTCTGAGAACAGCAGGAAAATAGTGGTTACAAAAGAAGGGTAGAAGCGATAGACATTCAGATATTTTTAGATGTGATCCTGAAAGTCATTAAGGCATTTGAAACATTTATCTACAACAAATGGAAATTGTATTGAGAAAAATCAAAAAAGGTGTAACAGACAAGGTGGGTAATGTTGCCATTACCGTCCCTTCGCAGAAAAACTAATTGTTTGAAAATCAGGAAAGAAAGTATTATGTTCCCCTCCCACTATTCAAGCCCCTCCGAGAAGAGTTTCCCGGTTCGGTATATGGTTCACAACGCCGCTTAGCGCACGTAAAAATGAAGATTGTTGAAAAAGGATGGTATGCTAAAGCCCAACAAATAATATGTCTTCAAAGGTTACAGGAACGTACTAATATTACTTGATAAACACGAAAGCAATTTAGATAACATTAACAAATTTTATTTTTATTAAACAAAAATAACAATAAAAATATGTAAGATTGAATAGAACAACGAATTTGTAGCGTTCGAAAAATTTTGTCTGATTTTGAAAAAAATATTTTCAGCCACTAGATTTGAATAAATTAGATTCATGCAAAATCATAACAAATATATATATATATTACAGAAAAATCCATCAGGCACATGTTGTATGAAGTGAAATTCCAAGATGGCTCCTGCCTTATAACAAGTCATATTTAATGCGAACCATTCTTAAAATATAATTACTTATATCACTGTAATTCAATAACAATACTTGAACTGATGATTCAATTAGATAATTCAGCAATTTTCTATCTACATTTTTATATACTCACGGAACAACAAGAATATGATTTTTAAATTCACAAATAAAATATAATACACACATTACTAAATATGGTATTTCACATACCTAGCGAAGAGAACAAGTCGTGGGCCCAATCACTTGTTTTCAAGGCTCCTTCATCGGAAGGATAAACAACCAATCAAATACAAGTATAGCAATCACATTACATATTAACAAAAGACTCAAACCATATTACCAGATCACTTAAATTAGGAAACACTAAGCTCTATAATGTACCAATAAATATACTGTAGTGCAATACAGGGAGGAAAAAGGTAGGTGAGTAGGTTACCAGAGAAACAAAAAACAAAATAGAAGGAAACAACGCTGTTTCTATTTTAAATTAAATCCCTTTTGCATTCATCTTACTCCATAATACCAATAAATACGCAAAAGTGAAGATCACTACGGCACAAAGGCAAAGGGAGTATTTGAAATGTTTCCGAATATAAAGGCAAGGCTAGACATTTATAGATAATTGGGAAAGACTTAGGTCAATATCTAACAGGACACGGACCTTTCAAATCCACACTTTGTAAACTGGGACACTTAATCAATGAAATACGCGTATGTTTTTTGTGGCAGGCAACTTCAGTCCCCTCAGCATCTGCTATTTGAGCGCGGAGAAATCATACTTTATTGGGAAAGTAAAGAAAGAACAAGAAACTTGAGTGGTAAGAACATAAGGGAAGTAACCACAAACAAACAACTAAAAGATTTAAATATTATGTCTAAAATACTAGAAATAAGTCGAATCTTATACTCCTTAGAAATGGAAAGAATACAACAGATAATAAGATTGGATTTAGTATAGTATCGTGTCATTTATGTATTGACAATGGGTTTGCGTTTGTGTGTTTTTTACGGTTATTATTGTTTTCTGTTACTATTGTCTTGTGTATGTGTAAGTATCTTAATTTAATGCACAGAAAAGAAACCAAATATACAGGTGAGAAACAACAGGTGCAAAACCAAAAGAATTAAAGCATTTGCAGGAGAGAAACAAGGTACAAGGGTGTGAAATAGGTATAAAAGCTATAAAATTAGAGGAAAACCATACAGGAAGGCGAAAACTAACTTGAAGGAACAGATGAAAGAAAAACATTCCGCAACATATATTATAATTGTTGTTTGTTGTGCATTATATGTTACATGTGTGTATTATGTGTCTTTTTAATTAAAAGAAAAATATAATATCCTAGAAAATAAAAGTAAAATAACAAATTAAAATCACGGCATGGATGCAAGTTTAGGTGCCAGGTTGATAAAAATGTAAATGCAGCCTCCACCTTAAGTTATTTAGGATCAATAAAGATAAAAGAATAGAGAGAGAGAGAGATCAATACAAAAGGAGAGATTCTATCTAAATTGTCTGGCGCAGAAGCGACTGCCCAGAAGACTCAGAGGCAATCCAACTATGATCCACTGGACTCAGTGATCCGGACAGACCCGCTTTGATCTATACAGATCCAGACTCAGAGTGACCTCATGTCCCGAACAAATAAGTTGTGACAAAGACTGAACTATGACCTGAACTGATCCAGTGATTTGGTCAAACTGTCTGGGTCTTCGGGTCAGACCGGGTCTGAAAAGCGAGACCTAGACCCGGATGAACCGTACAAGAGTCGTGACTCAAGTGACCTGTTCCACCACTGATGTGCAGAGGTCGAATATGTAAAGTGTTATCTGCACACTGCCTATTCCGAAGGGGTGCGTATCATCACCATACGCGTAATATTTTATGATGTGAGAGAAAGGTGATAAAAGATGATCTTAGCTTCTAGGACTTATAACGAATGTGTCTTAGATGCTTTGTTCTCTGAGTAATATTTCAGTATATGTATTTCTTCTTTCATATGTATAGTTCGATGGACAGCATATTTATTGGACAATGAGAGAACATCTCCAAGTGCAGTATGGGAGGAAGCTGGTGCACCGGTATTTCCGAATGCCAAACTTAGGTATAAAATGCGCCAGGCGGAGGTAAGTTAATGCATATCACAAACAGTTTATTCATTAAATATAATTTTAAAAATCCATGGATTTGCTATTATTATTATTATTACTATGACAAGAACGAAGAAATACAGTATAGTATTTTAAAGCCTCCAACAGGCCAAGTACACTCATGTCCAAAATGATTGTCGCATATCTATAACTGTCTTCTTGTAAGAAAATAATTTGGTAATGATTTTGCAGTTTACTTTTAATACTGATACTATGCATACTATGCATACTGATACTATGTGCATAATCGGAAAATATCTATTTGTGGTAAATTTCATAGGAAAAGAATTATAAATACTAAAATTAGAGTGAGTAAAACAAAATGTTGTTAAATGGACAAGAAAGCTTTATTTTCGGTTTATTGTTGTTATTTACTGCTGTTTTGACATGAAATTTGCCACATACATGTCTTTGCCGATTATACACATACTAACATTATAAGAAATACCGGGAGAATTTGTTATCAAATTATATTTCTACAACAACATATTTATAGACATGCGACAATAATTTTAGACATGAGTGTACCTTGGAATATTATACATTATTCCCAATTTAAAAGTCCTCATTACGGCGTAATAATTAGTGTCAAGTCATTGCTGAATTAACAGTATTTTAAAGACTTTAATACTTTATTTTATACCTATAGAACAGTAAAATCAGGGTTGTAGTCCCAAATTTATCTGTGCCGGAGCGCTTGATGGGAGATAAGGGAACCAAAAACACAATTTAAGCCTAAACACATAACTGAAATCAAATTATGAAGGTTTGTTAATGTTAATTATTTATGAACGGACAAACACTTAAAACTCAATGTTTCTGGTAAGTGAAAAGTAGGTTTTCGATTTTTTACTTCATCTTACATAAAAAAAAATTCTGATTCTGTACTAGAGCCTCCCTCTAAAGCTGTGCCCGAACGTCACTATGTAGCCGACACTATGTGGCTTGGCTGTTTCCGGGTACAAGATTTTGCCGGATAATTGGATATATACTATATAAAAATTTACTAGTTATACATGTTCTATATCCACTGTATTTCGAGAACTTACTTGCTTATATTTAATGACGCCATTTGTAAAAATTGCAGACTTTAATCTGTCTTTTTGTAAACTCAGTCTAGCGGCACACTTGCGAATGAAATTTGTTGGCGCGAGTACCGGCCGCGAAATGTACCGACGATATGTTATTTCTTAGCCAATGAGTGGCTATAGAAAGCTATTGCACTAAGCATTCGTTCTGGACTTACCTCCCCGAGACAAACTGACAACAATACAAGTTCCGCTGTTTTGATATTGCCGGTTATGAGACATCTTACTTAGTTATTTTAAGTAATAGATCGATATGAAACTCAAATCTTAAAAGGTATTTTCAAAACTGCAATGATAGTAATAATAATAATAATAATAATAATAATAATAATAATAATAATAATAATAATAATAATAATAATAACGAATCTGTAAAGACCTCTTGATGGAAACTACTAATGCCGTAACTTCCATGTATTTACTTTTCACTGCATTTACTTTTAAACCCATGTCCGTGCAAGCGTTTAATAAGACCTCTGCATTTCATTCTGCTATCACCCCTTATTATATTTGCATCACCAGAGTACGCCATAACCTGTTGAATACCATTCAACTCCAGGCCCTGGTTACGGTTTTTATTTTTCCTTATAAACTTCCTTTTTCTTTCAGAACAAAGTTGAATAATAATATTGACAACGCATCTTCTTGTTTCAGTCCATTGTCGACGTGGAAGCTCGTGAACAAGAATTTTGCTACCTCAACTTTACATTGGAATTCGCCTAAATACATCTATCTAGCTTTTTTGGTATTCCAAATTTTGTAAGAATATTATATAATGTTTCTCTCCTAACCAAGTCGTATCCTCCTACCGTAAGCCTTCCAAAATCAATAAATTTTGAATGAGCCGGGATGTTGTATCCCTATTTCTTTTCGAGTATTTTTTGAATGGTAAATATCTGATCAATAGTTCATGGATTTCGCATAAATCTGCATTGATAATCTCCAATAATTTCCGTTGCGTATGGGATCAATCCTGCTAATAGAATGTTTAACAGGATTTTATAAGATGTTGACAGAAGAGAAATGCCTCAATAATTATTACAATCAGCTTTTTCGTTTTCCTTGTGCATTGGAACAATGGTTGATTCTTTCCACTCTTGTGGCAATTCCTCCTTGTTCCAGATTAGGGGAATAAGTTTGAGTATCTTGTTCCACAATTTACCCCCTCCAGCTAAAATTAATTCAGCCGGAATTTCGTCTACCACTCAGAGCTTTGTGCTTCTTTAATTTCTTTATAGCAATTTCTACTTTTGTACGGTTAGGCTCTTGAATGTACGATTCTGCGGTGTAGCTAAAATTCACTTTCTCCACCGACATTAGTTTTTGGCTTCGTTTAAGTAAATCGTCAAAGAAATCTCTCTGTATTCAAGACCCTATCTTGAATAATATAATAAAATTTAATTTCCTCAAGTTAAGGAAAATTTATAGGTTTGGAGAAGAAATCAGTAAAATTAAACAATCAAAATCCGAGTTAATTTCAAAGAAAACAGAAAAAAATATCACCCCCATAGATAGCGCTAGTATTCAACAACGTTAACGATAGTATGCCCTATTATTTTGTATCTATCAGGTTCTATACAAGAATTTAGAATCTCAATCTGGAAGTAAAAATTTCATTATTTGTTACTGTGTCTTGTATATATGAGCGGCTTGGGGAAACATAATGGTATGTCATATTCTTTTTTTTTTTTTTTGTGTGTGTGTGTGTGTGTGTGTGTGTGTGTGTGTAAACTGCGAAAGAAGGTTCAACATTCCCATGCAATTTATTGCAATGACACATACCATACATGCTTCCCTCCGTATCTGCAGGTATTTCCGAAATTAAATTACGGACATACTGTTCTATGGTACAATCCCAACTCATTCCAGCTAATAAGTCAATTCTTCACCAGAAGTGGCGCTTACCATTATATTCGCCCGAGCTCATATATATATATATATATATATATATATATATATATATATATATATATATATATATATATATATATATATATATATATATATATATATATATATATATATATATATATATTCTCTAGGAGGATTGTTGTGTGGCAGTTTCATTGCTGGGTAAACAAACTAATTGTGTGAATGAGAGTTAATCTAATTCTTGCATTTACGATGGATGGTTGTGCAGAATTTGTTTTAAGATTTTATATCTACACGTATATCAGACCTGTGCGTTCTACTATAATGAGACATTCTCTTTGAGTTCCGATAGGAACTAACTGAACGGTTGAGAAACAAACTGGCCCAATCACACTTTTTATTGCAAACGGAAAGCCGAAAGCAACGAAGAATTCACCCTTACATTGTTTAGAATCTAAATAAACTTGAACTGAATGGCCCAGAAAACTGAAAAACTTTTGGATAAACAATGTTAGATCAGTTCAGTGGCGGGTCGTGAAAGTAGTCACATCAGTAAAGATTGGAATTTTATCACTACAGTCTAAGGAAAGGAAACTTAGTAAATGTCCTAATTCTTATATATAACAATTAGGGCATATGCTAAGTTTTTCCCTTAGGCTCTAGCAATAAAACTATATTTTTTAGAATGTGACTTCCTTCACAAGCCGCAATTAGTACGGTTGCATTGCAATATTACCTCATTAATATAATCCACTCTGGTTCTCAACTTTTAACTTGTTTTCGCATGTTGTTAATTATTTTGCAGGGTCCTAGTAGAATTACGGAGATTCAAAGCGTTCTTGGTTCAAGGGTAATTCGGTTGACTATTCCATTGACATTGCCAAGTGTAGCGCTAGTGCATCTCTGTCAACGTGCAGAAAGTCCACCAGGGCAGGTATAGTATCACTGAACTTATTATAAATTACATATAACAACGATAAATTGTTTTCTATAACAAAGTAAAATTATTTTTACTGCAAACTTACTACAAATATATATGGTTTAAGCTACGTGACCATTTTTAGGAAAATTACAGTTGTTCTTTCGGACTGCGATAATCGCAAATTACTAAAGGTTTCAAACAAATCACTTTATGAACAATGTTATATTTGACTTACGAACAATATTTCGGGATAGGAACGCACATATACGCATGTACTCACTATTCCATTCGTCCAATAATAAGCTTGTGCATTTGCCGTAAAATTATATTGCAAAGTGCTGGGAGAATTTTTTTCAAGTTCATTTTTGCTTTTTAGCTTTCGTACGGTTTTGTTTCATTTAACATTAGTTACGTCGTGTCTTTATAAAAATGATAGTGTTTATTTTCATTCTGTATTCTTTGTCATAGAAAACACTAAAAAATGTGTTTTTTTGGGGGTTAAAAAAAGAAAACATACAGTACCATGTTTCTGGGGCTAAAACGTATAGCTTGTATTTACATTAAAATCAATGTGAAAAATAACTTCGGTATACGAACATTTCAGTTTATGAACAGCGTTACGAAAGGGATTAAGTTCGTAAATCTAGGGTACACTGTATTTCCAACAAGCCCGAGAAATATAAGCTCGAAAATAAGAATAAAGTAAAATATAAAAACAATAAGCAATGATGCCTGTTGAGGAAAGCCACATTGGTACAAATTTAAAAATTAATACAATAAGCTAAGGGAATAAACCTAACCTAATGTATACAAGAAGTAGCACATTAAGTAAGCTTTCTTTCCTTAGTTTGTAGCCGGAGTCATTTTTAACATTTTCATGTCTTAAGACACTAAAAACTGACACCTCCTCAATATCAATACTGGCGTAGGAAATTTTGAAACAGTAGTGAAATGAATAATAAATACTTTCAGTTTTCAACTCTGACTCATACTTGTTATGTCCTTATGAGTGTTTGATTAGTCAAATCTTGTGCCAAATGAGGAGGTCGAGACCAAAATTCCCTTGTCCCAAAAGGTAGGGAATTCAGAGAGTATTGTTTCCTCACACTTCTTTCGGTAATTAATTCTATATTCAAACGGTTTCTATCAATAAACACATTCTAAAAAGATATTTTGAAACATTTTGAATTCAAGTTTGTATTACCGGCACAGTAACCATAAGAAAATAGTGTTATCTTAATTTTATGTTTTTTCAGAATAGGTAGATTTTGATTCTATAGATGTTCGATATTCATTTGCTTTTCTCGACAGTGTAGATAAGTACAGTATGTGCCAAAATATACAGTAGTGAAATGAAAAGATGAATAAAATTACATTATTGTCATCTGTGAGTTGATTTCTCCTCAAAAGAAATTAGCATACACGCACTATTGGCGTGTTGAATTACTACCGTATGCGTAATGCGTATTCGAAGTGTGCACTGCGTCGATGTAGACAGTATTCATATCGTTCACGCAGATTCTCAAAGACATATCCTGAAACAAGGGTTGCTGCAGACTCCTGCAAAATGAGATGATTTTTTCACGTAATGCAGGCATAGTTCTTGACGGATTTCGCAACAATAGACGGCATTAGGGATGCATTCGAGTCGAGTCGAGTCGAGATTTAAGCTTGTCTCGACTCGTCTCGAGAAAATGTTGTCTCGACTCGTGTCTCGACTCGAAAATATGTTTCTGTCTCGACTCGTGTCTCGACTCGACAGTCTCTGTCTCGACTCGACTCGAATTCGAGTCGAGACGTCTCGAAATTCGAGTCGAGACAAAATGTACGAGTTAAAATATACGCACACATCAGCCAGACCATCATAACTACCTACCTAATTGTCAGTATGTCGACTTTTGGCATGGATAAAAACGGCGACACGTCTTGGCATACACGCAATGATCCTTGATAGGTCGCTGGAGAGAGCTGGCACCACATGTCTTACTCAGGTCACCTAATTCCCGTAAATTCCGGGAAGGGGGGCGATGTGTTCTGACGTCACGTTCAATCACATCCCACAAGGGACATCACTCAAATGTCCGGCTCCAATTTCAATGAAACTTTTTTTTGCTGATAGAAGGCATGTATGCATCATTACTTGTGATGACAAATTTTTGCCATGGTGCATGTTTTCTATTTTTTTTAAAATAACTTTTAAGAGTTGTGATGTGGTTATTAGAGATTTCTACAGAAGTCCCTTACTACCCTTTGTAAACGGAGCGTTAATGAAGAAAAGTGAAGAAAAACCATGTGGATACATATAAGTCCTGGGGGGAAGTCGTATGGTAGATATGACCTTGATGGCAGCCATCTTGAAATCCGCCATTTTGAATTAAAGTCAAGTTTTCAAAATGGGAATAGGGTAATATGATACATCATTTCGGGCTAGAATTTAATTAGAAAAATAATGGTGAGGTTAGTTTTAAGATACACCCATTTGGGGGAAAGTTACAGGCATATTAATTGTTTTTACTTACTGTGTGCGTAAGTCCCTTCTTACTTTCGTCTCAAGACCTGTAAATCGATCGCAACGGCAGAGCCCGGTTTCGCACTAGTGTTTAGAAATCTTTAAACTCACTTGAGGCAATATTTGTGGATTATTGTATTGTATTTTGCCTTTAATTAAATTTGAACCCACTTCATGATCTTGTGTAAAGTATCACTAAAAGAGAATTTCTGTTTTTATGGAGAACGTAAGCATAGCAATTATAAAAGGTGAGTAAGGTGCGTATGTATTTATAAGAAAGTTTATTTTACGAGTCTTTTGTGGTTCCGCCAACCTATTCTTTAGTTGTTGTTTTTTTTTCAAAATACTCATATCTCATAAATAAAAGAGCTATTATAAAATCTCTTACCACTATTCTTTAATACTTATAAAATTTTATTTATTGTAAAAGCACTGGCGAGATATTTCTTATCGCCCACTAAAATTATGGTGGAGCTCCTTCGTGACTAACGGTTAGCATACTTGCCTTTGGCGTGGGAAATAGTGTTGCCACGAGACGAGACATTTCTCGTGTCTCATCTCGTCTCGTCTCGTAAACGAGACGAGACACGAGACGGGACAGAACCCTTTTAGACGAGACACGAGACGAGACAGACTGCTTGTCCCGTCTCGAAAACGAGACGAGACACGAGACGAGACGGGACGTCTCGTGAAATGTCTCGTCTCGTCTCGTGTCTCGAAAATGAAAATGCTGGCGGGAATGGCCAAGATTGAAATTGCCAGTGGTCATATAGATTGCAAAAGGAAAATCCCCTTTGTGAGAAAACATGTTGAAAAGCCTTCATAGAAAAGTGTCCTCGGTTTATTGAATGAAACAATCGTGATACATGAGCTTCCAGGAATATCATCCTTAATGTCTTGTCCGCAATTCCCCTTGCTGTAAACTGAGGAATTCTCATTTTTTTCATTTCTGGCTGGAATGATGACAAACAAAATCAAAGACAGGGAAGATTTTTTACAAGGTCAAGAAACCGAACTACCACCACCATCTATTCAATTTGAAAACTGGGTAAGGTCTATACTCATTACAGGTTGTAGTTCAAAGTTCTGGCTGAGATGGCGGAAGAGAACAGAACAGACTACACTTGTCTTTATTCTCTGGTAACGGTATTCTTTTTGCTATATGAACCGAAATGAACCGAAAACGGCAATTGAAGTACGTCATCTTGCAACTAAAATTTTGTTTTATCTCTCTCTCTCTCTCTCTCTCTCTCTCTCTCTCTCTCACACACACACACACATACACATAAAAACACACTTTTACCATTTTACCAATCGCTTGCTTATTATAGAGCAGTCATGTTGTAAAATTCACCTCTTCGTTTGGAAGGCGAACGAAGGACAAAGAAAGCAAAGATATTATTGACGAACCCTTCAAATTGTTTGCTTTCAGCAAATTTATGATACTAACAATAACACTGGAAGTGAAGAGGTTTTACAGGGGGATCTTCGTTTTGTTACGCGGAAATGTTTCATCTGACCAGAGTGCGAAATTGCCCTCTGCTTCCATGTTGTGAGGAGGGAAATACTTCCCTTTCCTAGTGAATAATATTCATTAGGACCTGAATTATCTTCAGAAATGGTTTCTTACAGAGTGTAAAGAACATTTGGTATAATATTCATGGAACTCCGTTGAAAGCAGAAAATATCATGAGAATGGTCAAAATTCAAACATTGAAGAACATAATTAACAGAAAAGAAATAGGATACCCAAACCATATTTTTAAACTTGCCATAAAATGTATATCCTATATTTTTACTAATTCCTTACTCCCATGAAAATATCCTGGGGAGGATATTCTCTCCAATTTTTTTCAGACTGAAATCCTTTTATCCCGTACGATTTCGCCCCCTGACATAATACGAAGAAACAAATGCTGTTAAAATCCATACACATGACCCTTCCGGGACTAAACCCAGGTCCTTCAAGCCGATGGTCTATCGCCGCAGACCGCTCGGCTTGGTATGAAGATGTACGTTGTATGATTGCGAATAGATCACGACAATATAAGAAACTTTAATCCAAAATGGCCACCCAAAAATCAACTTTTTTTAGACCACTAGCTAATCTGGGTGTACTGTCATGAGTTTGTTACACAAACGGGGCAACCACCATATAGTGTCACACAACCCCGCTGTTATGGGAACAGATTTGTACCATGGAGGTGAAGACTGGTCCCAAGCATTCTTTCGTCCGATGTGTCGTTCAGCTCCCATTACTATGGCACTTTAAGTAGAGCTTACTGTGCAGTAACATATAAAATTTCAATCAAATACTTTCCATTACTCAATAAAATTATTTGGTTCCGAGCTTTCTTTTTTTAAAAAATAATTGCAACAAATCTAAACATGCTAAAGTGGAAAGTAGTTTTTGGATTGGTGTGGTTAACACTGTGAAACCTAAAGGCTGGAATATATGAAATCAAAGTGTACACACATATCTATTTCTCTATTTATCTATATATCTTTCCATCTCTCTCTCTCTCTCTCTCTCTCTCTCTCTCTCTCTCTCTATATATATATATATATATATATATATATATATATATATATATACACTATAAAGCAAGTGGGCTGATAGTATACGATAGTGTCGGGGATGGTGACACCTTTAGATCGAACTTTGCTTGTCCTGTAAACATTATTTGACATTAGTGTCTTCATCTTCGACGTACCTATGAGCAACTTACTGTATATTCGTGTATTGAAACTGGTTAAACAAATTTCAATGTCTCAGAATGTAAAAAAAAAAAAAAAAAAAAAAAAAAGCCAGGGTCGAGAAGCCTCAGACAACTAACAGCAGAGATATATTATCTTGTACACTATTTGTCCTTGCCTTGTGAGCTTATTTGATTTTATTTTTAAGATCTTTAGGCAACTTTGGCCCACCCCGAATAGATGATGATGGGAAAATTAGTGGAATGAAGAAAGTGGTAGGATATTAGACAACTTCGAGAAAACACACACATTCGAAAAATGAAATGAAATGAAATCTTTGAGTTTTACGTCCCATGATTATGCCGGTTAGGCTAAAGGAGACGGTGATGATGAGTAATGAATGAAATGGTGGAATGAAGAAAGCGGGAGGAAACGGGAGAACCCCGAGAAAACCCACGCACACGGTGTTTGTCCACCACAAAATTCACTTGGCGGGGGCTGGGATCGAACCCGAGAACTCAGACCCCAGAGGTGAACGCTTTACCACTGAGCCATCGACAATCTGCTTGTTAGACATAAGTCTGATAACGATATTCCTTGGTCAGTTTTGAAATACTCAGCAAGAAGTATCATCTCTCTATCACTATGCAACATCTTTTCCATATCGACCATGTTAGTTGGCAATTTCGACTCATGGAGAACAGAAACTTCACGCCTTCGATAGGGAATCTTGTGAATAAATTATCAATTAAAGCCTGATAAACTGATGATTTCTTATTTGTTTATAAATTTAATTTTTGTAATTACACATGGAGGTTTGATGCCATTCCCAAGTTTCCTCCCCCGTCTAGAAAGCGAAAGGGAACGAGGTTCCTGGAAAGTGTTCATAGGTGAATAGGAATTTCCCTCCTTCTTCCTGTTCAATTACCACATTACTGTTTGCCCTGTGCCAAATTACGATGAATTTCAATTAAATTATCATCGATACTTTTGAGTGGAACAAAGGATGAAATTTGAAACTTCCAAATTAAGGTAAGTGTACGAACGTAAAGAAAAAATAGTGTAAAATTTTCCATATAATTATGCGTACAATCCAAACTTAAAATTTCCGTTTAATTAATCTTACAGTACAAAATTTATGCCTATTTTAGTCACAACTTTATGGGTTGATTGTCCTGTGCTGTAAGCGCTCTATATAATAAACATAAGCTTCAGCAATTATTATAGTAGAAAGCAATGGATATATGAAGCCAAACACTGTATTTTTTGCTTCTGATTTTTTTTCTTAAATAACATCGATCTATTTCGATCATTTTTACAAACCAACTCACTACCAATTTTCCATATATAGAATGTGCCCCCCCTCCCCCATAAAGGAGAATTTTAAAAACTGCTAGGATGTTTATTTTCAATAAACAGTTAATACACTGAATTTCAGCTCCGTAAGTTTAACGGCTTGCGAAATATTCATTTTGTTTCTCAAAAATTCGGATCCTTACTACCTCCTTAGGATATTATGCATTATAATGAAAGCAATATAACATCCCAGTTTGGATTAAGGCCTAATAACTATATACCAAAAGGAATTTCATTTGACTTTGCAATTTGGCCGTGATGATCAGGCACACATAGTTACATTCATTTTTTCATATAATAATTTATATATTATAGTGATTCAAAAATGTATTTTTTCCAGTAGTTAGCTCCTCTAAAAGCCACAGGTCTCGAAAGCCAAGTAGTAGTATAAGCCCTATTGCTATTATTACAACTAAAAATATCAATATCCAAAAGTGCCTGAAGATCTTTTTTCACTTGGTTAGATTTACTTATCTCAGGTAAGTAGACAGAAATAAATGGAAAAGGAAGGGAAATGAAGATCTTGAAAGTAAAACGAAGAAAAATTTACATTCTTCAGAAAATATTCTGTCTACAGTGCAGTGAGCAGAGTGGGTCGGTAGATCATACTGAGCCGGTGGGCTGCAGTGGGTCATGGTGGGTGGTAGGTCGCAGTGGGTCACAGTGGGTGGTGGGTCGCAGTGGGTCACGGCGGGTGGGAGGTCGCAGTGGGTCAAGGTGGGTGGTGGGTCACAATGGGTCACATGCTGATGACCCACGACCCACTGATCCACTCAGAAAACTTGACCCACTTGACCCACTGACCCACCGATCCACTGACCTAATCCATCTCTGTTCTTCTCTTGTGTGTCCAGGGTAATAACTTAGTTGTATCTTGATTAGCATGGTGCAGCCTGCTAGATTTTACTTTCGTTCAAATGGTATGCTGCTATATTTTTTACGAGACAAGACGAGACAAAACGAGACAAACGAGACGAGACGAGACGAGACGGGACAGAACCTCTCGAGACGAGACACGAGACGGGACGAGCACATTTTTTCGAGACGAGACGCGAGACGGGACATGCTTTGCACGAGACGAGACGAGATAGCCTGAAGTCTCGTCTCGTCTCGTCTCGTGGCAACACTAGTGGGAAACCTGGGCTTGATTCCCGGTGGGAGTTCATGTGGTTCGGATTCCACGTTAATCAGTAGGTCCACGTCACACATAGCCTCGCTGCTGAACGGGACGTTAAACTTAGAATCAATTCAACTCAAAATTATGGTTTTGACTTTATTATGATGTCATTAGTTTAAACGTCCAACTGCCCAGTAATTATAAACATTGACTACATTATAAAATTGTAATTTGTGACGACTAAAATATCAGAAATTAAAGATTATTCTTTGGGTTTTGGAACATTATGAAAAACGTGAAAAACTGGTACTGCACCGATACAACACACCTTTTGGATTTGTCATTGTGTAAAGTGATACAAACCAAAGAAGAATTACAACTTTATGAAATTGTATTAGGACTTATTATTTAGAAATAAACACCAAATAAGTGTAATAGTTCATATCCGTATCAAATACCTAGTTTATGATGAATCAACTACACAAAGTAGGATCCAAAAACGCTCATTGCAATTTGTTCCATCCTTCAGTCGAACCAGGAACTGAAACATAAAGAGTGACATTTTCTTTTTAAAGATACTTTGTCCAGCTAAGCATTGTGAAGGTTTATGTCAGTAGAAGGAATTGCAATCCATTACACAAGCGCAATTTCACAACTTTATGTACACATTACTAAATATCGAACACCCTTGTCCATATGATTAGCGTACGCGTCTTTGGTGCGGGAGACCTAGGTTCGATTTCCGATGGGAACTCCTGTGGTTCTGAACCCACGTTAATTTGTAAGTTCACGTCTCATATAGCTTTGATGCTGAAAGGGACACTAAACTCTAATCTAATACTAAATACAAATATTTAAAGAAAAATGATGACGCACCAAGATGACGTGAATTTGGCTATCAAATCCATTTTGTGTTTTCAGTTATTTTCTAGTAGTATTTTTTCTAGGCATCCTTTCAAAAGACAGTGATGCAAATTTCGTAACTGCGAATTCCTGTTAGAAGCCATGAAATTATCCGATTAGATGCAAAATTTCCCGTCCACTGAAATAGATACCGTAAATTTACAATATCTAACAATAAATAATTTTGAAAGATATCGCTTTCGAGGGAAAAAATGAAGTGAAATCTTTGAGTTTTACGTCCCACGGTTATGCCGGTTAGGCTAAAGGAGACGGTGATGATGAGAAATTAGTGAAATCGTGGAATGAAGAAAGTGGGAGGAACGGAAGAACCCCGAGGAAACCCACGCACACGGTGTTTGTCCACCACAAAGTTCACTTGGTGCGAGCTGGGATAGAACCAGGGTCCCCAAGCACCAGAGGTGAACGATCTACCACTGAGCCACCGCGGCCCCGCTTTAGAGGGGCCATGGCGTATAGTTGAACTCATTCTCGTAGTATGAAAGGCATTATTTATAATTATGCATGATAGGATCACAAACAAAATTTAAAAATATTATGTGCACTTTCTTTTAGCAAACATTATATTGTCTTTTATGGTGTGGAAGGGAATTGTATGTTCGAAAAAAAGTCCTTAACACGATTCTTGTTGCTACACACTGCATGTTCCTAGCCACAGAAAAGATGTAGCGATAGGTAGGCTATTTTTCAATTGCTTTACATTAGCTTGATGTTTCAAGTCTTTTGTGTGTTTCTGAAGTTCACTTTTACCACAAAAGAGCTCAATATTAACATGTCTTACATAGCTTTGGTTCAATTTTCAACACGGACTGCAACTACCCGTTAAATTGTGCATCCGAAAGGCACTCTTTGTTAAACCTCGCTTATTACCGCTCATCTTAATAATATATATAACTTCACCGCGAAGCAAATGTTGCATTTCTCTCTTTCATCCTAACACAAAACAAAACTAACCACAGCTGTGACACGAAGGAGCTATTTCGAAAAGAAACAAGCTGTGCCTCATAGAGATGTGTACCAAATGATAGAAGTATAAAGTATTGTTTTCTTTCCTGTTTATTGATATCAGTTGGTGTTCTTAATGAGTTTACTCATTAGTTTAGAAAGAGTATATATGGAATTTGGACATATGTTGTACGTATTCTCCTGAGAAATTGATGAGACCAGAAAAATTATAAGAACAGATGGAATAGGTTTAAGCGCATCTACGTGACTTTATCAAATATTTATTCTCCATAATGGTACCACGCGGAAAACTTGGTATAGGCCTACTTTTATCTTTGCCTCCCTCTGTTAGCTGTATTGTATCATATATATCGGATGGTTTTGATATTTCTTCTGATCATTAAAACAACAATGGTACCTGTGTGCGTGCAGAAATGCAAAAGCACAAGGTAACTTCCTATTGGTTTTGGAAACAACAAACCCATTTCACGTGTGCGAGAGAAATTGAGCACAGCGAGATCGGGTGTTTACTCACGGTCAGTTCGCAGCAGGAGTCCATGGTAAAAGATTTGGCTATCTCGAAAACACTCACAAAACCTTACAAATACAAAAGACTGCGCTTCAAAGAAAGTTTAGACACAGATGTTTCAATTTTCTTTTAGCATCTTTCTTCAGCAAAAGAGTCGGTTCATTGTATTCGAAAAAGGGAAGGGAGAAAGGGTGAATTTATATTTTATGTGGGGGGTAACGTTGTAAGTAGTATAAACAATACATACCGCTTCCGACTTTGTACTGAAGCACTTCCTTTAGCGGTATGTCACTAGATCTATCCTGACCCTCATCCCACCTCAAGTTGTAAAGTAGAAAGGGACAGAAGTATTCAACATGACTGCGCACTTGAGTTTCAGTTCACAATACTAAAACCAGTGAGCAAGTAAACAGTCTTTTGTAGGATCGTGTTTTACTTCTTGAATTTATTTTTGAACATTTCTGTGAATTCAACAACAGAACGCAGTAGAAATACGGACTAGTTTTTACTCCAACCATTACTTTCGATCCAACCCAGGGATGCCACATTTATGATTTCGTACTAGATTTAGTGATTTTACTATTGAACTAGTGACATTTTCATCTGTGACTCATTTGATGAGAAATATAGTTAGATGTCACATGCAAGCACTCTAAACATGTCCTATCCTGTAATTCTATTCGTATGTTTATGTAGGTGAGACTGAGAAATCAAGAAACAATAATAACTGGTTTTCTTCCAGGGGAAAAATCTAAATGTGAAGGGGTGTTACACTGGGACTTTAATTGCGTCCTTTGTACAAGATTAACAAGTAATAGCAATTTTTTAATTTATTTTAGTTCTTGGGGAGAGGAAGATGGAAGCGAACCCTCGTAAGGACCTTTGCAAGGAAACATGAATACTATCCGCCACTGTTTGTTACATTACACAAAATAGTTTTATATATATATATATATATATATATATATATATATATATATATATATATATATATATATATATATATATATTGAGTTTTAGTCAGGGTTTTCATTCTGCAGGAGAGGGGGGAATAGTAATACCTGACGAATATTTTCTATTCTCAGAGTGTTGCAATGATAGCATTTCCTCCATTATAACTTGGCCAAGCTAGTTGCATTATATGTAAGGATTAAGTTAGCCTAAAAAGCTTAAATTTCTATGGCTGTTTTACTTTGTACCCATGTTTCTCATTTTCGGTCTACGGGACTCTGTGTCCGGAAATTTTCGATGGCTTCCAAGTCGGAAAATAAGTGTATCAAAGGCATATATATTATATCTATGGTTATATGAGGTATGGATCTACAGTTTAAAGTGGGATACCGGTAACAACTTCATGAGCTTCAACCGTAAATCGAACCAGAGTCTCCCGCGATCAAGGCGTATGTGTTAACCATACAGCCACAAGGAAATTCACATAAGCACACACACATATATATTGTTGAGTTGATTTTGACTTTACCATCTCTTTCAGCAGCGAGGATATATGAAATGTAGACCTACTGATTAACGTGGAATTCGAACTACATGAGCTCGTGCCGGGAATTGAACCCGAGTCTTCCACGGCAAAGACGCATACACTAGCCGCGGAGTTCACACACAGAATCAGAGTCCTCACACACCAAGGGTGAGAGCTGTGCCACTGAGTCACAGCGGCCACGGGGCTAGGTCAAGTCCACTTTACGTTCATAGTTTCTTAGTACATAAATGTTACGATTATGAAATAGATTTTCCTTAATGAGCTGCATATAAACAAAAGCTTTCGAAATGCATTAAACAATTAGCTCGATTTGAGTGTGAACTTAAAGTTATATCAGAGTGTAAATACGGATACGCACCAAAGCTCGAAAACTTAATACACTATTTCTCCTATATAGTCAGCATGTATCAAGCAATCGTTCAGCTTTCATTTGAGAGGATGGAAATCGAAGGCCCCTGAACAACTATGTTACTAATGTGCGGAATGTATTTATCTTACAGTGAACTGCTTTGATGCCAAGTGGCCTAACTCCAAAATTGAAATTTTCCAGGAGTGAAAGTTGAAGTTCAATATCTCATGAACAATCCATATTTCTTTTATGTTGGGAACCAAAACCATAACTACTGTATGTAGTTCATTGTTTTATAACTTAGTGTTTACAAAAATCCTTTTAAAAATTACCTATTCATAGAAGTGAATGGTACTTAGCTGTACTAGTTCTTGGCATCCAAGCAGTCCATTTATTGTAATACTAGCTTAATATACCCATTCTTCGCATGGGGGCTGTATTTGGAAGTCAACACCTGTGGAAGTATCACCATTCATTTCAGTGACCGCGAAAACTATGGATTTGACACTAGTATCAATCAATATGGGCTATTTATACATGTCTCGGTATTCTTCACCCGCTGACACCCGGCCCACATACAGTAGTAGCTGAATTTGCAAGTCGACGCTGATGCAAGTGTCACCATTGATCTCAGCGACCGTGAAAACTATGGATTTGACACTAATGTCGATCAATTTGGATTATTTTTACTACATGTCTCGCTAAACGCCCCCCTGAGACCCCCTGGTTCCAATTTTGACAAAAACGCTTCGCCTTAGACTGGGACCTGGACCAAGGTATCCGTGACCAAAATTTGGTAACTCTCGGTCAACTTGTCCGGTCCCCAGGTCGGTCTCAGTAAACGTTCCCCCCCCCCCGAGACCCCCTGGTTCGAAATTTAAAAAAAACGCTTCGTCTTGATCTGGGGCCTGGACTAAGGTACCCGTGAACGAATTTTGGGAACTCTCGGTCCCCTCGTCTGGTCCCCAGGTCGCACAGACAGACAGACAAACACAAACAAACTCTTTATTTTATTTATATTAGATAAGATATACTATGTAAAATAGTCTCGTATCATAATATGTGATGTACAACAAATGTTACATTATATATTATCCGTAACTCGTGATATGCTGCAACATATTAAAGCCTCAGAATAGTTGGGCAAGCGAATAATCCAGAAGTTACGTAACCCTATTGCGTTCATGGTAACGAAAACACAATAATTATAACTATGCTAAATTACTATAGACTACCAACTGCTCATTCAGAGAATTTATGAAGTTCACTTTATCGCAATAGTTTTATACAAACTAGATTTAGACTACGGATAATAGTTTTATACAAACTAGATAATCAATTATTATTATTATTATCATTATATTTGCAGTACAACCAAATAAAACGACATTAACTATTAGTTCTAATTAACTGAATTGAGCTGAAAATTAAATCTTGATCTTTAAAGATTAACTATTAATTTTATGCGTTCTGTACCTTTCTGAAGGAATAAAAGCTGGAATTGGTTTCAAGGCTGTTTCTGACTGAATACTTTCTTCAAAATAATATTAAAAATTATAGAAAGATTTTCGAGACATTCGAGTCGAGTCGAGATTTTTAAGAGCCGTCTCGACTCGACTCGTGTATCGACTCGAAAATTCGAGTCGAGAAATACGTTTGTCTCGACTCGTCTCGAATTTTACAAAGTGTGTCTCGACTCGAATCTCGACTCGAATTCGAGTCGAGTCGAGTCGAGATTCGAGACATGTCTCGACTCGAGCGCATCCCTAGACGGCATAACTGTGCGTCTTATTAAACTCCTCTCGGAATTGTTCTGCCATCTTTTTCAAACTCGGTTCACCTTCACGACCGCTTCCGTATGAGCGGAAATAATGCTTAACTATGAATACTTTTTCCTCCGTCAAGAGACCAATTTCCAACAACAACTGCGCAACACAACTTCCTTTTCACTACTGCAAACACGTGCAGCTGGAGCTATGCCCCGTCGATAAACGCATCCACATGTTTGAGATGTGCGAGTTTCAGTACTGTATATTTTGGCGCATACTGTATGTATCATTTTCACATCTCGGATATTGATAAATTGATAAATTATACACACATTGATTAAACAATGTGATGTAAGTGTAAAGAAGGAAGTTGTGAATAATTTTGGGAGTAGGTGCAATATGCTGAGATTTTGGCGAGAAGGCAGCAGCGTAGGTTTAACTGGCTTAATTCACTCGGAGCGATGGCCAAAATTATCAGTTTTGTTTTCCATAAATTAACATTTAGATGTACTGTATACATTTCTTTTTCTTGTTAACATTCTACAAGAAATGGGGGCATTATTTGATTTTAGTTATTCAATCCTTTAATACATTGTGGCGTTTTATTGTTAGTGTGGCATAATTCCTGGAATACTTTACATCCCAGATATGTAATTTTAAAAATTATATATATATATATATATATATATATATATATATATATGTGTGTGTGTGTGTGTGTAAGGGTGGTCCTTACTTTTCGATTTCCGGAGTATCACCTCCTAAAATGGTTTTCCATGTTATACCAAAGTTATCCATGTGAAAAATGAGCTTAATTGAATAATATTAAATGATCCCCCAAGCAACCTAACCCACATAGCACACTACGTCCCTGGGATGTCCCATTTTGATCCCAATCATCCCATTCGGTTCCCGGGATTATCGGGACAGTGAGAAGGCATCCCATGGACGTCCTGCATGGTACGTCCTGAAGGATTCCCATGTAGGATGTCCACGGGACGTCTCAGATGGGACAGGAGGTCCGAGGGAAAACCAATAGACATCCCTTCGCAGTCCCGTTGAATATCCCATATCCCGGGATATTAGCGGACATCTGGATCTCCCGCGGAAATTCTGTGGATGTCCCGGGAGCACATTCGGATAATCCCGGGATGTCCCGTTGTCCGTTGCGGGCTCAGTCTCGGACATTCCGTGAACGTACTTGTGCTATGTGGGAAGTCTTCAATGCACTTACAATTTACAATATGAGGTAAACGTTCGTTATAAGCTTAGAACGACTAGAAGGCGTGACAACATATCTTGAATAGGGATAATGAAGCTAAACATAGGCCTAAATCTATTATTGTATAGGTATAGTACCGCGCCATGGCGGACATCTTGAAGCCCGCTATTTTGGATTCAGGTCAAAAGTTTTTAATAGGAAGGGGTCATGTGGCACGTTTTGAGGTGTTTTCACCGCAAACACACGTCTCAAGTTTTGTGATCACTTTACAGTTATTACTTTCATAATATAAATTTATTAATTTCCAAGTGTCTTTCCAAACTTAAAATACCTTTGCCTCATATTGTAAATTGTAAATGCATTCAGAACTTGAGGTAGCTTGAAGCATCATTTAATATTATTCGATTGAGCAAATTTTTTTCGTAGGTTACTTTGGCAGCGGGTGGGCCAAAAAAAAAAAAATCGTAAGTCGAAAAATAAGTACTAGCTTAATATCATATATATATGTAGTAACTTCTACCTCTTTTTTTATATAGGCTACTGGGCTAAAAGCATTTAATGTGACATTCAATGAAGTTCTATTAATTTGGAGCGATACAAACGTAATATCACGGTAAGTACGAATAAGCTAAAAATTACATGTTTGTAATTAACTGTGCTTATTGGAAGAAATGTTAACGAAGAACAGGTAAACGTACATTTGACTACTGTAATAAAACTTGTTCAAGGTGTAATTGCAATGGACCGAACTATTAAAAAAAACTAGACAAGTTTCCGCATTTTGCAAAATTACATACAGAGATTGCTATCAGTCTGAATAAATTATATTAATTTTAAGCTTATACCTATAGAATATTTGCTGTTTAGGAGTGTAGTTTCTCCCTGATTTCATTTCTACACTGATGTGCATAGTTTCCAAATGCATAATTATTTATTATTCTTCTACACTAGATTTCATGCTATGTTTCACTGCACATTACACTACAATACATCTTTAGGTCTATGCACTTGGAAACTATGTGCTGGGCCTATTAAGTCTTCTTCCAAAGGTCTAACAAGAAACTGCTCATTTTCGAGAGATTGCCTACAGTGAGAGCTTCGTTTTGTCGGATTGGTCCACGTATGTGCATATTCTTTGACTATTCTCAAACGACTTCGTCAATTTCTTCGTTGCCGGTTTTCTTTGGTTTCCCCTTCATTTGACCATTTCCTAGCAACCATTCATCCATTACTTTATCTTTCCTTTTTAGCACATCCTAAATTTCCGTTTTCCCGCATTTAAATCGAATCATTATTTCCAGTACAAAGAGTCTATCTTTAGCTTCGATAACATCATCACTAAGGTCCGTTACATAGCCAAGCGGAGCTCCGCGCTCCGCCTTCCGTGATATGCGTGTGTGTTTACACAGTCATCCGTAGCTACGCGTCACGTGATTACATACACAATTCTCCTCAGTCAGTGTTGGAAGCCAACATAAGCAAGATCGAAACGACAATAGTGGCTTCTTATTACTCAATAGTTACTCACAGAAGTTTGAAGGGAGCTTTTGTGACTCTGTAGGTAGATTTGCGGGAAGATGAGAAAAAGTTCTTCAATTATTTTCGAATGTAAATCCGGTCGTTCGATGAATTACTTGGAAAAATTGCAAATTTCACGGCTTTTGTATTCTACGCAAGCGGGATTCCATAAACATGGTCTTAATTTAACTTCTGTATGTCTTTCTGGATCAATCTCCATTTTGGTTTTGCTACAATGCACCTTGCTCTTTACATTTTAAAGGAAAGTGGCTGCTCCGCGCTCGGATTTCCGCTCGACTATGTAAGCACCCATTTGCTCAATGGCTCTATCCGCCTCACGGAGGGTGGAGCGCGGATAGGGCCACGCGAAGGTTGCTCCGCGCGAGGAGGCCTCCGCGTGACTATGTATGCATCCATAAGAACTAATAGAACAATCTTGCCACGTGGAACTCCGCGCGCGGAGCTCCGCTTGACAAAGTAACGGGGCTGTGAGAATGAAACATAAGACTTATACCCTGGCCGGTGAACGATGATTTCTGACAGCTTTGCACAAGGTCACGGCGAGCGAGCAGAAGACAGCGGGTCAACCAACCTTAGGCTCAGAACCTGTCGCGTCTCCATGGTAACCACCGCACGTTGCTAAACTTTCACTCTCACCCTCAACGAGAAAGCAGACGATTCTCCCCTTGCGCGAAAAGCACATGGCAATACCGCACTGCTCAGTCGTCCTCGCGAGCTGAACTGTCCGAAATCATCGTTCACCGGCCAGGGTATAGTCATGATACTCACTGTTAAAAACCTGAATAAAAGCGCGATTGTTCTTAAAATATTTGAGCGTTATTCACGTAGTTTCGTGTAAATTCTCCAATTATTACTTTCTGTTTACGAGTTGGATATATTCCGTATTATGCCATTGTACGTGCGTAACTTATTTTCTTAGCTGGGACCATAAAATTTGTTCATAATAGGCAAGTTTCCGCCGTATTTACGTTCCGGTTTGGACAAGTTTTACTGTGTTCTGGTATCCTATTTTTGTTTTCACTTTTGCTAAGAGCATATTAAAAGATATGACTTATTTATTATGTCTAAAACAAACGAATTGAAATTATAACACTGGATAAGTTAAGTTTATTTATTCGAAGACATACATGTAGAATACACAGGATAATTTATATAATTTAAAGATATATCCTAGGATCAGGTAGGTAATAATGATCCTAGCTTATTGGCGTGTAATGATGTAGGATTGATTAAATGGCGGAATTTTAGAACGATGTATTTCTGATTTCTCAAACCAATTAGAGAGTTTAGTTTTGTCTACTATAGTTAAGTGGGTTATCTTTAGTATATTATTGATCTTTGAATAAAAGGCTCATGAGTTCAATCCCACACCCACACGTCCTACTAGAATTGCATAACCGTATAGGGCCATAATGATCATTAATTCTACTAATTTTGAGATATAAGGGTAATAAAGGTTTGAAGTTTGATAAATAGTTTTGATTTTTCTGAATTTGTCTTTCCCGTTTTGGCACAAACGATTTCTTTTGGATTTACTTTTTATTTCATTAGTAGCTGCGTCCAAACCCTCTGTCTGCTGTATGTCATACGGTAGGCTAAAATTGTACTTAATTAAAAGTTTTTTTTTTTACATTTCACAAATGTATTTATTTCTGAGTTGACCCACCAAACTCCATACCATTTTTTAATGAATTACACTAGCCAACAGTGAGAATGTAACTGGAATGAAATAGATGTTTGTTAACCATATCGACCACGCCGATAACGAAAACGACAATGAAAAACTCGAATTAGCTCTCGTTTCTAAGTTAAAGGAGGTGCATTTAATTATAAGTTTTATATTTTATTAGCATTCATTGTCAATCCCTTCCTATTAGGCTTCGACATCTCGATGATGGTAGACAGACTGACTAAGTTTCCTACAGGCAACAATAGCTATGTGTATTTTGTTGCTATTTTTAGCCCGGGCTAATAGCAACTAGGAGAGGGGCAAGGGAAGAAGAACGGAGAAGCGGAGCATGTTTCCTTTCTGTGTTCCATGTTCTGTTCGTGTTCTGGAAAATATTACTGAAGTGCAGTTAGTGTGTGTGGTCACTAATTGCTATGATTCATTATGCCTTGTAAATATGTAAACAGTGCTGACAATTTTTGCTACAGAACAGACAGGCTACATTAAGGTCGCAAAGGAGACTAATAACGGAGGACTAATAATATTAGGAATGCGTACAGACCGTACTTTGGCTGTGAAATCAGGGACAAGCTCTGGGTTCCTCAGGTATGTTGCAATTTTGTGTCTCGAGTCTTCATTCGTGATTGAATCGTAAAGGATCTTCCATGGGCTTTGCTATTCCCATGATCTGGCGAGAATCACCAAACAATGTGAATGCTTGTTACTTTTGTATGACAACTCCATTAACATGGTATTTCCAAGAAGAGAAATCTTTCTTCATATATACCAACATACCGTCGGCCATGCGACCAGTGCCTCACGCAGACGGACTGCCTGTTCCTGTGCCACCTTCCTTTGTTTAAATATCAACAAACTTTCTAGGAAATAAGAGGGCAGGAAACTGTAAGGATCTGGTGGCAAATCTTCTGCACTGCTGCGGTAGACTGGGGTGCAATGTGTCCTCGAAGTTACATTTCTTAGATTCCCAAAAGGACTTCTTTCCTAACGACTATGGTGCTGTAAGCGACGACCACAAGGAATTCTTCCACCAGCAAATTTCGGACGTGGAAATGAGATACCAGGGAAAGTGGAGTGCATCAATGTTAGCTGATAACTGCTGGACACTAATCAGGGAATCAAAAGCAGAAAATTGCAAACGTCAGGCAAAGCAGTTGCGCTTTCAGTGACCTTTCTCCGAGGGATAATAACAAGGAAAATACATGCATAAACTTATATAGGCAATAACGTAAAATTATCAACGAGAACTTCAAAACGAGAGCTAATCTTGCATTTTCATTAACATTTTCGTTATCAGCATACCCGAAAACGTAAAGATTAGCTGCTTTCATGCCAGTTACAGAAAAAAAGTGAAATTTTGTTGGCTAGTGTTATTGAAGGACTTTGTTATACTTACACAACCCCATAGCTAGTGACATCTATTAACGTCAAGTAGCCAATATGTTCGCCGTTTATTATAAGGAATTATTATTGTGGCCCTTGTCATTCTACAACCAACTTACAAGTAAGGTTGTAAAATAATCCAGAATAGAGTATCTCTCAAACTGATTTGTTTCCCCTTTTATAACTATATAGGGTATCTCTCAAACTGATTTGTTTCCCTTTACAGCTATATATATATATTTTAAAACTAAATACGAAGCAGAAGTCAGGCTACATAGGCGAAGTGGGTTATTTAAATTGATGAGTTCGCTGTGGCCATTGCTTGCTCGAATGCTGCCTCCATACGGTGTTCGCAATTGTGAAATACTTACGTTAATATAATAGAAATGATTTAAGCGATAACTTATGTGATCTTGCTGTCAGATGATAGACGTTTCGAGTGGTTTCGAAATGCATGATTGTCTTTTAAGTTTCTCTATTTATGGACCATCAGAAGTCATTGATAAAAGAATGCGATGTTCAAATCACAAGAAACATTTGAAACACGTATCATTTAAATATCACTCTTCGAATATGGTAGCCTGACATTTGTTTCACACTGTATAAATTAATTTATTTGTGAGCATGTGAGTGTGAATAGTGAGTCATCTTATTATGAGAGAGTGAATGAATGAATACTCTATATTTAATGAAGTAAACGCTGTATATCCTTGATTGTTTCGTCCGCAGGTGCATTAAGACGTATGAAGTTGAATTTTCTCCTGTGTTGAACATCAGCTTCCGTAGGATCAACCCCAGCGACATCATTCTCCTGTCATTCCAGCATGTTGTCTTCTCCTCGCGACAAGGTTAGCTTCTTCTAAAGTTTGTTGCTATGACAACTAATCTCCACGCTTCTCACAATCATTGCTTGCTCATATCAATTACGAGTTTAAGGTCTTCTCTGATCCATCTTCCGGATATAATGTTAGAAATTAGTCGCTTGTTTCAGGTGCTGCAGTTTGTTCTTTTGTCTTCTGAATTTCATTTTCACATAGTTTCTATGTGAACATCAATTTGACTTCCGAACGAGATCAGAGTGCCACATGAATACGTAAACATTTGTCAACGCACTTTCTCGATATATGCAGTTACATGAATAATGGGATGAATGTAATATAGCTATCTTTCCAATTTTAATGCCTAAGGTAAAATCCATCACAAGAGTTGATAGTAATGTTTGTTTCTAAATTGTTTAAGGTATCATAAGTAACCAGTTAAACAGAAACTGCGTAAAAATATAGGCATATCTATGCTTCATTACAGCCTGCTTTCTGGTTAATAATAATAATAATAATAATAATAATAATAATAATAATAATAATAATAATAATAATAATAATAATAATAATAATAATAATAATAATAATACTCTTTCATTTCTCCTTAAATTCACTGATTAACACCAACAAGGGGCTATGATAGCTATTTAGGGGCGAGACTTTTTATGTCAACTCAGTCAAGAGTGCTCACAAAAAACGTGGGTTTCATGCGTGGGTTTTAAGCAGACTAGAGAAAAAGTATTTAAACATTTGATGTTCCTACTATTCCTGCTCAAGCCCCAAAAATCAAGTATATTGTACCAATGTCTTTATGGTTTGTGTCGCGTACGTAATTTAAATAATAACAAAACTCTTTATTCAAGATAATAACATGATCAAATTTGAAAGCGGGGACTGATTTTTAGGCTGTGTACGAGAGCTGACAAAAGAGTTCCTGCAAACTACTAGTGTGCCGCTATAATGAAATTAGGAAGATCAGGTCTTTTTGTATATGTTTAAATTATTATTGATTCTTTATTTTTCACATCAGCTTCAAAAAGTAGTTTTGAGTGAAAAATGGAAAGTTTTCGTGAACATTTTCCGGGCAATGATTTTCTAAATTTTAAATATAGTTTATCACCAAAATAATGCATCAAGTGAGCTCATTTGGCTTTTAGGGATGAAGCACCGTCCAATAGGACTGTATACAATTGGTTTTCTTAATTCCAAAGTGGTCACACATTTCTCACTGATGAACTTGAGACCATATATACACATCTGTTGTCGCCAGTAATGTTGATGCTGTACGTGAAATTATTGAGAGAGATCACAATGTGACACACCGTGAGATTCGGGTATCCTTTAACATTGACATAAAAGCAATACATGTTATTTTGCATGGTCACCTGAGCGTACGGAAACTTTCAAACCGTTGAATCCCAGAAAACTTTACCGAACCTCAGAAACGGACTCGTATCAGTTCGTGTAAAGAAATGATCAAAAAATTCAACTGAGGTAAGTCAAATTTGGTATTCTACGTCATCATAGGGGGCGAAACTTGGATCGGTTCATACAAATCCGAAATCAAATATCGATAAACAATGTACTGTTTGAGTTTTGAAACGAACCGAAACAATCAAAAGTTGTTCGTTGGAGGAATAGTGTCAAGCAAATGACTGTTTGTCTCTTCGGTTGTACCTGACATCTGATTATCAGAATTTTAGATCAAATGCCTGTAAGTACTGAGTACAACAATTTGTTTGGTAGAGATCATCAATGGATTTTGTAAAACAATCCAAATCATTGCACCATGCTTCACTACCAAGACGCTAGTTCCCACGCACCACACAAATCTGAGTGGCACAAAACTGATGATTTTTGTGTTCAGTAAAAATATCGAATTAACGACTCAACGTCCATACTCATCTGATTTAACACCTAATGATTTCTATTTTGCTTTCACACATGAAAAATAAGGTGCATGGTGAGTGATTTGTATCGTCTGACGGCTCCTTCGTGGCTAAGCGGTTAGCATAGACACCTCTGGCGTGGGAGACGCGGGTTCAACTCCCGACGGAGCTCATGTGGTTTGGATTCCACGTTAAACTCTAAGTCTAAGTCTCATATAGCTTGGCCGCTGAAAGGGATGCTAAATCTAGATCAAATCAAATCAAAATATTGCGTGAAGCAACTGTTGACGCATTCCGAACAGCCTATTCTTCAATCTGCTATGAAACGTAAACGAATAAAATTAAACAAATAATCAAAGATAATTTAAACATAGAAAAATCTAGCTTCCGAATTTTATAATAGCAGAATAGTAGTGCCACTGTTAGTAGTAATTTGCAGAAACTTTTTCAGCAGCTCTCGTATATAAAAAGGATGTAGACGTGATGCATCATGAACTATAGAATATGGAAGAAATGTAACTCCCTGGCCTCAGTGCTTTCAAGATACATATATTAGAAGGATGGAATCTGTAATAACGCTGAGCAAATTAACCGGCGGGAACTTGTGTATACTTACAAGTTTATATAACAACATTGGCAACGATACAGGCGCCGATTTTTAAGTTCCTCAATGGGTGCTCAGGCTTCAGTACTAACGTCTTATATTGTTATTATTATTATTTTAGTAGATCCAATAGATCAATGTTCCCAAATTCTTCCTGAGAGGTGAGAAGTCAAGACCTGCTATTAAGACCTGCTGAAATAAAATGAATCGTGAAATTACTTTCAAATTGCAAAACCTTAAAAATAATAATTTATTTTAGCACGATTTCCTAAACGTTATATATATTCAAGAAAATTCTTAAACATTAAGATTTTGCTTGTAAATTTCTAACGTGTTTAGCAATATTGGTCAAAACAAGGAGAGAGAAAACTATTAAAATAATAATGATTACAGTCAAATCTTTAGAACATTTTGAGGATAATTTGAGTTAAAATAAACGATTCAACTGTCTTGTAATTTATGTAAAGGCATTTTTTCACTTTTAAAAACATAAAATAACATCAAACCCAAACTTCTTTAAAGAAATAATTATACAAAATTACACTTGCTTGTGAGTACGGATTATTATTATTATTATTATCGTTGTAATGCTATATCGCTCGATCCTTGACATACCGTAAAACTGAAGGGTCTAAAATAGATATTGATAAATGTCTCTTTAACACATATGAATCTCTATTTGAAATCTAACCTGGGGTTACGTGCACTATAGCTGTTTTTTATTCACGTTATGAAAGTGTAATTTCGAAGTTAATTTCAACACAAAAATTCAATTGGATGCTCAGTACCCATTAAAAACCTCCAATGTATACTTGAGCCCCGGAACACCCATGTAGTCGGCGCCTATGGGTAATGATATTATTTCTTTTTTTAAAAAAAGAAAAAAAACTTTAGTTGTCCTATTACTTATATGCCTACTATATTTACGCCTACTATATTTACTTATATGCCTATTATTTCTATTCTTACCTAGAGAAAAAAAAAATCAAAAATGTATTTTCTCTTCATGTTACCTACAACAACCAAACACGGAATATAAGCATGTAAGGCAAAGAATAATCAGTGGTTAAAGATGAAATCTATAATCGATCTGCTCTGAAATAAACGCTTGGAAATACAGTGTATATACACCCACAGAGCCTTATGGAGACAAAACCTCATGCCGAATGACAGTTTATAGGCTTAAGATCCACATTTTGCTTCATATGTTGTGTACGACATGGTGGGACTAGTCAATTTCATATGCTCACTTACGAAAGAACTTCGTCGGTGAACTTCCAACAAACACAACTGCCTCAGCACATATTGCTTGTTGTGTTGATGCTCGAACTGTGCATGGTCTGTCTTTGATTAAACTATTTTAACTAATTTTAAACAGAAGTTTCTTCCATCATAAAATTGTCCAATGGAGAAACACTTTTACTAAGTTTTACACTTTTCTACTGCTATAAGAAAATATCAATTATTTAGAGGTGACAGTATTTTTGATCATCCTATATATATATATATATATATATATATATATATATATATATATATATATATATATATATATATATATATATATAATAGCTTAGACAAAAAGCATCAAGCTAATGTAAATTGCTTTCTCACATTACTCCAACGGGATGGGTTAGATTCCACGTAACGAGGTTGAGCTACTTCTTGTAGACAAAATCTATATAAGATTTATATAATTCAAAATTTATAATTATCCAAAATTCGCCGATATTTTCATTAACGATGTCTACAACGTGTATTATGGATTTGTAATAGTTGTGTAGCAGTATTATTAAGCTGGTAATCATGCTGTGTTAATTATTTTTGTTCTTTACTTTTGAGACTAGAAACATGAGAAGTGATTGTGACATATTTCTTGTATGGAAATTGATAAACTAAATAATGAGATATTCTAATTTTAGGTTCTGAAAAGGTTCGTGGCCTATACAGAGTTCGAGCTGTGGATTATTGGGATCGTCCTGGGCCGTATTCTTCTGTTATCCAATATGGCGAGCTTAGTAACCACATTCTATAAAAAAGAGTTAGGTTCTGTTCGTAAGTTTTGTTGATCTAAAGAAAATTCTATTTCTTATCCATGTTATGTATTTCTTTTGTATGATTTGTTTCTTAAAAGAAATAAAGTTAATTTTATTTAAAAAATATATATATAATTGTTATTTATTGTGTAAAAGTTGTACATATTATGCCACTACCTGTCTACTAGACATTAATATGAAGGATGTGTCGAAAGTTTGGAATTATAAAACATGTTCAAAATCAATTTCATTATTTTTAACACTCTTGTCATTCCATTATACTTAGCAGATGGCGGTAGAATTAAGCTACTGGCAACTATATTTGATGCTAGATACCAGACACTGCAGGTCAGCAGTATTCTCAGAGCATCAATTAACTAACACCAAATTAGCGATGGAAGATTAGCCTGCCTGATTCTAGATATCACGTATAGTAGGTCAGCAATCCTCTCAATGTATTCATTAACACTAAGCTGATGAGAGTAGTATTCATATAATGGCAAGCATACCTAATGCTGAATTGAATGCCAGACACTATAGTAGGGTCGGATTGAGAAGCTGTCGGGGGTGCAGACCTTAAATCATTAGGAGGGCGTACTGCCTCTAACAGAGACATTTATTACATATGCGTATTCTACGTAGATTAACTGGATGATCAACAGTATTATATAAAGTCCTAAGACAAAAATATTCTCACAGACAATTTAAACGCTCAAAATGCAAGTTTCAAAACCACATTGTTTTTATTCCACTACACTCAATAAAACGTTTACAGCAAACATAAAGTGAGGACCTTGGAGATCAAGGGGTCTAGCTAACTTTTGAAATAAAGTTTATTTATTCCCAGGAAATGGACTTTCCACAGTGAAATATAATTGGAAGGTGAACCAAGACGCAATCCACTCATCGTTAGACCCTCGAGTAAATGCTAGATTTCTTGTATTCTGAGGCCTTCAACTGAGTTATCTAAAATCAGTGAACTAAATGCATTTTCAAGCAATCAGCAATTATGAGTGAACTATGTAGTTTTTCATTATTTGTGATAAATTAACATTTTTTTAAAACATTGGTAGATGAAATGGTAAAAATGTGGTAATCTACCTTTTATGTAGCATCTAATATGCTCTCTTTTTTAGAAGTTTTATACGTAATTGCTGACAGCTCAAAAATGCAGTTACGATAGTTCACTTTGGCTTCAGACTGCTTAATTTCTATTGATGCAATGCCTTATTATACATATACATAGCATTCAACTTTTATTGCTTTGATCTGTTTACATGACACGAAACAAGAACGTTCTTACCTTATATGAGGAGAATTTTCAATTCTGCACTATCATGACAGAGTTTTTAATTATGGCACCATTCTTCACTTTACCTAATATATTTCTTTCACTCCATCAACAGAAACGATTTAAGGTTGTCTTGAGCGAGATTAACCTTAGTCTAGATTTAATAATCTTGAGTTTGGAAAACGCTTGTTCACAACTTACGTTTGTAAGAGGGATCTAAGGAGGAATTTTTACACTTTAAAAGAGCCCTGTATAACATAAGGAATACATGCGATATTCATATATAACTTTGAACGCACACATGAGGCAAAACTTGTAAGGATTCTTTAATTTAATTTCCTGCATCGCTGGTTCAATATCGTCTCACTCTGTTTCTTCTTCATACTCACTACTTAATTCTTCAATATCATACTCACTCTGAACATCTCCTTGTGATATTTTGGACCAAGCCTCTGCACATGACTTCAGTTCTTCGATAAGTTTTCCTTTATCTATGCTGGGAATTAACTCACAGATTTTGTTCATTGCATTCTAGGGTAGTTCGTCTTTGAAATAAGAAAACTGCCTTGGATCAAAACACGCCAAGTCTAGATACAGGTTTTTGCGTTTCGAAAGCCTGTCATACTTTAATTGATTTTGTCAAGAGCAACATTGAAAATACACAATCTGAAGCTTTCCTCTTCTGTATTCCCAATGATTTCATGATATGCCAATTCACCACTAATTTTCTTTGGCTTAGGTATTCTTCTTTTCGGGAGTTCTGTTTCAATCTAAAGATCTTCAAGTGAAGGACACTTTTCTACTATCACTAATCTTTTCTGACACTACTCTTACAAAAGTCTTTTTTGTCGGACTAACTTTATCAAATTTATTCCTTGCTTTATTTAAATCATCCTGTGCAGCGGAAATGAACCTCGAAGCTTGGACATAATCAAGAGTCTTGGTTTGAAGGTAATCTGAGAGCGGACTAGTAAATTGAAAATATAGTAAAACTCATGGCCACTAAGATTGTTTCTTCAATAATGAAAGAGCATCATTGCGAACTTTTTGATTTAATTTATTTATTTATTTATTTATAAATGTTTCAGATACAGATCAATGTCCATTTTACACTGAAACAATGTAACAACGTATATAAGAAATAACAAAAAGAAAGAAAAAATTTAAAAATAAAATATTACAAAATATATTTATATGTACATAGAATATGTGCCATATTTACAGAGACTTTAACTTGTTTTTAAAATGATTTTCAGAGTAAAAAATATCAACTCCTGACAATAAACTATTATACAATGATGACTGGCTGAAGTATAAGGAACGTTGTACAATTGATAATCTGGGTGTTATATATGAGGCGTATAGTTTCTAAATCCGCCATCTCCTTCATAAACGGTTTCGAGAAAAACAGGAAAAACTGATAACTCAGAGATTATGTGAGATAAAATTTTCTTTTTAGAAATACTTTACTGCTTTCTGGACATTCATTATAACTACCAAATGACAAAAATCTCTCTCATTCCATTTCTCGGTTATTGCAGAAAGCAGTTTGAAGATGGTGGATTTTGTAAACAACTTTTGGAGATGGAGGACTTTGAAACAAACGTACCTAAGTTATTTTTGGGGTTTATTTACTTCCAAATCATTACTATTATACTTTCGGATTACTATTTCAGAACAAAACAGTAGATGGAGATAAACTGAATCTAAACAACGATATTAACATGTTGGGTGACATTATAATGTGCACAAACAAGAAAAAAATGAAGCTCTAATCATAGTACGTTAGCTACATTTACGGGTCAAGTTCCGAAGTTCCCAGCCCGTTTAGAAATATCGTCTCCTAGCATAACATAAGCTAACTTAACCTCATCTCACTAACCTAATCTAACCTATTGGGACCTAACCTAACCTAACCTGACCTAACCTAACATAGCTTCACATAACAGGATGGGAACTTCGGAATAAATGCCACCTTTACCAACAAGAAAAGGATTGAAAGTGATCTTTACACTATTGTCAGATATAGATCTCATCAGAATCATGTTCGGAACACTGGCGTTCAGCCTTATCCTCATCTACACTTTCTTCTGTTGACGCAGTCAGTCCCTTTTCAGCATCAACTTAAATGGCTAAGTTTGAATTAGCACGGCAATTCTCCCCGAAGTGTTTCGTTACGAGTTGAACAACATCTTGCAACTTTTTTTCATTAACGTCGGTCTTCAATTCATAGCATAGCATAGAATAGAATCGAGATGGCGGGTTTACAAACACACTGCTGAGTGGAGATGGCGGCTTTTGAAAAATACCCTGAACTTTAAAGCAGTAATTGAGGGTGGAGGTGGCGACATTTCAAACAACTCTTTTCATCATCATGTAGGGCATGGAAAGGAATACCAGTAAATCTATTTACCTCATTTTTTTTTTGAAAATTGGAGATGGCGGATTTAGAAACTATACGCCTCATATGTAAGTAACGTATGACTGTGAGTAAGGCGAGAAGATACGAGAAAATTGAGAGCGGAGACCAACAATTCGGAGCCATTGGAGTTACCAATAACAAAGAGTGTAATCACAAGTTCAACAAAGACTGGCTCCGATATCCTCTCTGTAGCAGCTCTACCTTCTGCCCATTAATGAAAAAGACCAAATATACGTACAATAGCATGACTTTTAATGTTCCACCTAACCATTCCAATAGTAATAAGACGTGCACTAGGGTTCTGTTGTATATACATATTAAGGCGCTTGTAGGATTCTTTGAGAAATATCTGTGTTTCCTGAAGTTATCCAAAGAAGGATATGGAAGCTGTATGGCATTGCGTCATCTCACACGGTTGAAAACATGAGCATAACACCAAGTGTGAATATGGTTGGGAATCACAGGTACTTTACCGAAACATCAAAATTACCAGAAAGGTATTTTATAACCTTTACGTTTGAAAAGAAGTGTTTTAGGCAATATTTCTGATTTTGGCCTACGCATCCGGGGCTTCAGTGCTACTAACTTAAAATGTGTAGATCATCGCTATGATTCTATGTCATGAAGCTAATATATAAAAATATACAAATTTGGACCTGAAATCCAAATTTAATAGTTGAATATTATACAATCACAGAGATAGAATACTCACTGCCGGTGGGCTGGCAGGTCAGTCCGACGCTGCACTACAGATCAGCAATATTCTCAGCGTATCTATTATTACCAGGTTGGCGATGTTAAGATCAGTCCATATGCTTGCCTAACTCTGGATGGCAAGAACTGAAAATCTTCAATTTTCGCAGTATATTCATTAACACTGATTTGTAGGATTAATCTACTGACAAACGTAATTGATTCTGAATACCAGGCACTGTAGGTTAACAGTCTTCTCAGTGTATCTTTTAACACTAGACTGACGGTAGTAAGATCAATCGGCTGATTGTGGATGCCAGATACTGTAGAGCAGCAATCTTCACAGAGTAGGTCTATCCGTTAACATTGATTTGATGACAGTAGGGTTATCTGCTGTGAAGAGTACCTGAATAACAGACAATGGAGATCAGGTATTCTTTTACCGTAAGCCATAAGTGTAAAAGGTAAGTTGTATCAGGTCTGAGTTCCTCTGAGGGCACACAAACTTATTTAGACCTGGATAATGTTCAATATATTCTTGTATGACAGTGGCATAGTCAGATCAAAAGAATAGAACAAAGATTCTGAAGACTTTCAATGCACTTTGTCTTACATAATATTTCAACGTATGATCATTGAAATCGCGAATTTATTTGCAATCTTTGATTGGCGTAATTAGTGCCATTACTTACTAAACGATATACCCTAGTGTCAATGTCGGAAATTATGTCAGCAGTAGTTAGTAATAATCGAGATGGGTATTCCAAGAACTAAAGTTGATAATATCGTCATTATAGCCTTCGTTTCTTTTGGCGGACTTCGTTTCATCAGTTCAAAATAAGAAATTAATAAATCAAGGAACAAAGTAAATATTGTGCATACATAATTGTAAAAGTTGCAGTAGCTTGTTGGCGATTCATAAGCTGATGTACGACGACTGACAAAATTAAGATCGGTCATCTCATATATTTTCACAATATATGAAGATTAAAAAATAGTTTCACAGAGCTATTTGTGTTGTTGGTGTTTTAAAAAATAGTTTCATGTTTTGCTTTGGAGAGAAACCGGGACATTTGGAGTTCCAAAAATTTCTTTTGGGACAGGGGGACAGATGATGTAAATTCGAGTCTGTATCGGCTAAACCGGAGTAGCCTATATTTGTGAGCCCTAGCTACACTGTGTTGTCTAGCTAGTTTCATAATGAAAAGGCTTTCGGTATACACCAGAATGCCATACCAATTTTGTCTTAATATGTGATGTGGTTTTCGTACAGCACTAATTTTCAGGTTCACAAAAACATATTTTTTCTCCACTTTCTTGGAAACCTTGGTTTGATTTCCGGGGGCAGCTCATGTAGTTAGGAACCCACGCCACGTTAAGATTTAGATTCATGTCTCATATAAGCTTCTTGCTGAAAGGGACTCTAAATTTCAATCCAACATATCTTCTACTTTTTCGAAAGCTACACATGAGAATTTATACTCATCTGTATCATTTTCTTCAGCTCAATGAGATGCATCGATTGGTACCTATGTCTCATCTTTGGACATATTTGTAGCTAAAACCTTTGCAGATTATGAACATTGGAAGATTAGAGTGCAGCTTGTACTAGAGATGGCTTAAAATGGAAATGTAACATATCATGTAGGTTCTGTCTCAATATAGGTAACACACGCTATGAAGATCCTTTCTCTCTTTCACTATACTAAAATACTAATATCACCATTACCTAAAATCCTATTTATATTTCGATTCGTAAGGACAAAAAAAAAAAAAAAAAAAATGTTGACATTTATAGATGTTCAACACGCCGAGAATTTTTCTTTAATGTTTTCGCCATTGCTTTGCGACACGCATTGCCAAAAGAGAAATAATCTTTTCCCGCCAATTTTATATGTTTTCGTGTGCGTTTTTGTGTGTATATCGCTTTTTCTTTTATGTGTTTCATCCTTTATACGCCAGCAGCCAATTCAATATCCTTCCTCCAGGAGCATATGTGGTCTGTTTTGGACAGAGAAAAATGGAAAGAGATAACAGCGACTCTACGTGGTAAGGATGCGAAACAACGATAAAACCTAACCAGAAGAATTGAAACACGCAAAGCACTACAAATGTGGGGGAAACAAAGAATAGGAATGTTTCGTTTCATATTTCGTATACTTTAGCATCAACTAATTCTATGTTCCGTGTTAAATTTAAAGTGGTATATTAGAGACTTGGATATAATGATTATCTTCATATAAGGATTACGTATTTGTAAATATTACCGAACATGCATTGTTAACTAAATATTGCACAGAGTTCGCACGTGACGACAAGCTTGATTAATTGATTGTTTGTGGTCTAATGGGGACCGCAGTACTAGACTATTTGTCTCCGTCATGATAAGGTTAATATGACCGACAAATGCTGTACATTAAAATTCAGAACAAAAGATCTAAAATAGAATAGTTTATATGTTCTATAAATTAAGAGATAAAAACTCTAAAAGTTAAAACAATAGCGACGAAAAGGATTAAACAATGAAAAGCACGATATAAATAAACAGGAAACCTTAATAATACATGGAAAAACATTAAAAAGTAAAACCTTTAGAGTAAGTTAACTACTTCAGTCTCACGAATAATGGCAAAAATACTGTCACTAAAGACCTCATTACCTTCCAGAACCTAATCGTCTTTTGAGATTTAAGTATTCTGGACATTCTACTATACTCAGTGGGACAGTTCAGCCTTCACAATACAGACGTTAGCGCCACGCAGTAAATGACAATGTGTGGAGTGAGAGTGTCCGATACACTATCGAGACAGGGTCATTTCGTCTCGGAGACTAGTGTATGTCGACGTATACCAATATGCCCGAAATACATTCCCTAGAGTGGCGTTTATTTCCGTTGTTCTGGTTTCTATCCACTATCTAGTGAGATCGCTTCCGTTGGAAGAAATTGCTATGGAAATCCAAGGTCGGGAGAGAATGCTTCAGAGAGGGTTCTCGTTCTACCAATGCAAGGTTCTTAGCTGCTGCGTCGGTACATTCGTTTTTGCACTTCAGCAGCTAGCAGAGAACACAGTTCTGTTGTTGTAGGTGACATTTCTCAAGAATTTCTTATACTAGGAAGTGTTTAGTAAAGACATGCTGTATGTTTATAATAACACACAGTGAGTCACTGCAGATATCTAAGCTCGTACTCAAGCGTGTGATTGAGAGAATGATTAACTGATATTAATTTACCAGTGAATACTAAATATAGGCCTTGCAGACTAAATTTCGAGCTGTCCTCGCCTGTGTTGAGGAGCTTATTACATGAAGTTTATAGAAAATTCGTTTAGAAAGTTAGATATTTATGGTGTTAAAAGTGGAATTAAGAATGTATCAACAGATGACAAGTATTTATTATAAAGTCATATGCAAAATATACGGTAATCTTGTCGCAATGTTTTTTTTAAAGCATCATCAAAATGTAAGAATACGGTGCAATTTGGTTGAAAAATGTACATCCCCAACATAGCATTACTTATTTCGAACATACACATACTTACTTATTATACACATTCACCATTACTAATTTGTTGTCTGTATTTGAGGTATGAGTCATCATTGTTTCTTTGGTAAGGTTCAATTAAGTGGGAATAGTTAGTGTCAGTGATGGCACTGATCCCGGGTCACCTGATTTATTGGGTTGTGACTTTTGTGCGGGACATCCAGGTCTGGGAGACCTTGTCTAACCCAGTGACCAGGACATATCCGGCGATCCAAACAGACCGTTGGCTGATGAACCTATAGCTGCCGAAATATCAGCTCTCATCGAGTATTACAGTAGATGTTGAATATCATGTATTTGATCCCTGGTTTGACATATTTTAATACAATACTATGTCTTTAAATATTTCAAATAGAATTTCATGTTTATTCGTCTTCCCATGGTGAAAACTAATGCAGTGGGTTTAAACACGTGCTATACAGAAATATATAACAAAAAGCTCTTTGGACTCAGCGGTGCATCTTACATTGATAGATAGATATACCTTATCGTTTTCTGTGTTAATCTTTCTAGTTAACTTTCAGTCGGATGAACTATGTAACTTTGCCCCATAGTGACGCCTACAAGAGAAAAGGAAAATTACAGATTTCGTAAGCAGAGGGTAGAGAGAGGACAGATTTGTGTTTATTACAATTACGTACAAATCTTCATGTAAGATATATGACGATGTTTCGTCGTCTTTGGGTCACATCGAGTCTTCTTTCCGGCTCACCATGTCTGGTGGGTTATGGGTTTGACTGATTTAGGGTCACAGGAAGGGCGCCCATCAGGGGGGGCAAGGTGGGGCGCTTGCCCCCAAGAGGAAATTGTACTTGGGGATATCGAAAACCCAATAGAATTTTAACATTAGTTACAGCAAAATTTGAAACTATATTTGAAACGTCGCTTATACTTGCCCCCCCCCTTGGAAACCACAACATGGGCGCCCTTGGTCACAGGTTAATGTAAATTAGAACCCACGAAATATTCAAGTTTACACTAGATACAATGACATTTGAGGTATTGTTAAAATCTTAAAAAGTTTTATTTTAGACAGTTATCTCTGCCCGATTTTTTCTTTTTTGTAATATGTGCAACTCTGTTTATAATGTGAATTATCATAATTGAATGTAATCATATTGATTTAGAATCATATTGGAAATAATAAAAGTTTTGTCAGATATTTGAAGCTCAGAAAGTATTTAAAAGTTGTGTCAAAATTGTCTAAATTGGGTTATCAAACGGTTATACACTTATCCTTTGATTTTACGATCCTTGGCTTTACGGATTTTTGAAGCAGCAGATGAAATATAGGGAGTCCAAAAATCAGTTCAAAGTCATGATTTTAAACTAAAAAAGTTAATTTTACTGTATTTTTACAGAATATCATAGATATATATTTCACAGTGTCAGATTGGATAGTGCGGTTGATTAAAAGTATGGTACTGTATTATTCCACTTTCTTTCGTAATATAAAATATTAGTGTGGATATTAGCCACTGCAAATTTAGTATCGGAACTTACGGACAATTAGCAACGTCGAACCGCTATCCACCCCTTTTAGTCCGCTAAAACAAGAAAGGACTGTATATGTTTCACATATTTTACATTAGTTTCACCTTTTTATAAGAAAAAGTGCTACCAGTTCACCTAATGTAGAATAGTAGGTGACACAAATTAGTTCTGATAGTATGCTTTCTTTAATATCCTCATTTCGCGGTGGCTCGTGGTAGATCACTCACATCTGGTGCGTGAGGTTTCTGGTTCAATCCCATTTCCTGCCAAGTGGGCTTTCTGGTGGACAAAAGGTGTGTGTAAATTTTCTAGGGGGTTCTCCCACTTTCTACATTCCACCAATATCATCCATTCATTATCACCGTCTCCCTTAGCCTCAGTGTACAATCGTGGGACGTTAAACTAAAAAAAAAATCCTCGTTTGGCCATTGGGAATACTATCTGAGGTAATATATATAGTGTTTCAATTATTTGTTTCTATGACGAACAATTTCTCAACTTCATAATGAGCTTTCCTCTTTTTGATTTCATTATTGTTGCTTCCAGACAGTTTTGATGCCTGAAATTTGTGAGTTTCTTTTCAAGTATTGTTCAGAGGATATGAACTGCGGTAGGAGACAAATGGAAGAGGACGATGAGGAAATGTTATTTTGGAGAGGACAGAACATAAAATCCGCTCGATAAACACCAGGTGACGTGGGATGAAAAGAGAGAAAAAATGCCGAGTAGAAAGAAATCCACAGACGAAAAGGGATATATTTTTTTACACCCCGCCCCGAGATTCACCAGGAGGAAAAACGAATGGTTTCCCGTACACCTGCTGTTCTGGCAGGCCATATATATAAATGTGTGTATGGCTGTGTATGTTGTATAACACGGGCAGCAGCTATTACAGACGAAGAAGTCTGAATACGGAAGACCATTGCGAAAGCGCACTTGTCACTTGGATGTCTAACACATTCACTTCCACAAACTGAGTAAATGACATGGACACAAACTCTGCTGTTAGTTTGATTTAGCTTACACGGATAGAGGATTTTTTAAAAAAAATAAAAAGAGACGAAAGAGATCAACGGAAGTCAAGATTTCAGAGCGAGGTTCTAAGTTTGATCTCTGCACTCGTCCGTTTTGCCATTTTCCACAAAACGCTTCTACCTTGTGTTTCGCGAATTTTCTCCATTGGAAGTGGATCACATTCCAAGTAAAGGGAAGGATATCCCCAAACAGAATATGAATAGTAAGACCCTTCCTTTGGTTACGCTTTTGGATTGGATTTATCTCTGAAGTCACAAAAAAGCTTGAGTTTTGCCTAAAACTTACAAAGGTCGACCAAAATGTAACGCGTAGTCCCCTGTGGCTATCGAAGAGAATAACATGACAATCATAACATGGCTACAATCAATAACAATCAACATAAAAATGAAAGTTTATATGTAGAAACATTGGTTCTTTAGACTTGCCAGTCAATATATGATCCATTTGCTTTACTACACTGCAGCCATCTTTGTTTACATGGCATGTTGGTGAAAACGCTTAAGGTTGATCGTTATATACCACTTTTTCACATACTCAACGAGCTCACTGCCATCTTGAAAATGTTCAACACCCAAATAAATATTCAATCATCTAAACAGATAGAAATCCAATGGTCGTAGATTGGACTGTATGGGGGCTATGGGACCACAATCCATGTCAATTGGCTAATCTTCTGAATTGTTCTGTGGAATCATCGGGCACACATTTTTTGTGTCCCAATCATTGAGTTAATGTTAGCATAGATCCTGCCATTAACTATCTCATGGTGATCCATCTATGTATCTTTTTGGATAAATTTCTCAACGGTTGATGTGTTTTCACCCTTGTGAGGGTTGAAGGTCTACCTGACCGCAGCTAGTTCTGAATTCTCCAATCAGCAAGTCAACATCTCTGAAGCCATAGATCACATTATTCGATTCATTGTATTGTCCCGCAACAGTTTAATGGAAATCTATGTTAGTGGGTTTTTCTCCGGATCTATTAAGGAATTCAATTTCTGCACGATAGCGTAGTAGAGTACCATGTTTATCATCGATGGCGGCTTATTATCAACTACAACAAATAAAATTTAGTTGGTACAGGGCCAATGCTTCTACCTACAAAACTTCATTTCTCTAGTGCTTACCATTATTGAGCTACATTGGATTGTGTTCAATCCTTTGATCGATCTTTGTAGTTATTATACATTTGAGGTAAAATAAACAGAACGAAGTCAATTCTCTTTTGCCCAATATAGTAATGATTTTTTTCGAATTCAAAGTCTCAAAACTTGAAAAATGTAAATATGTGTATATCCAATATTTTCGCTATTAGACGATTATTTGATCATATACAAAGTGGTCAAAGATTTATTAGATTTTCTTCAGCATCGAAGTTTTGTACCTCCACACAGAAAGGCAACACAACTCATCTGGGCCCAGGGACAAGTAAAATTCATCGAGATCAGTTTGTGGAAGCAATTTGTCTGAATTATTTTCCATTAGCATCTACACATGGAGGTTAGTAGTCAAATTTTGAAGGGCAATTATTTTTTGTATTGTAACTGTTATTATTATTATTATTATTATTATTATTATTATTATTATTATTATTATTATTATTATTATTATTATTATTATTATTATTATTATTATTATTATTATATTTTTATGAGACATGTGCAGTATGATCTACATAAATGACTATTCAGTTGATATTCTTACATGAGTTGATATTTCCAACTACCGCACCACTATTTCGTAGCCTGTCTTTACGGTAGAATTCAGAATGAAATATTTCGTGCTTTCGTACCTGAGAAAGTTTTTTCATATCTTCAGAATCTAAAGTAAATGCTATTTCATGCTCGATGGAAAGAACGGCTAGGCTTGTAAGTCTTTCCTAGCTCATAGTAGAACACAAATACGATCTTATCGGCTTCATTTTACTGAAGGACTGTTCACATGAGGCGACAGACATAGGCAGTTTAATCAAAATTTGAAATGCAGTTGCTAAACCTACAGGGTTTAAACCCCATGGAAGATATGTATTTCAGGATGCCTTGTGCAGAAAAGTCTACCTATTCTTTAGCTTCCTCTCGGCTTAGTGAACGGATAATGTCGATATTGAACGGATGATGTCGATGATCTCAATGACCTACACAATCGAGGTCATTGAGATACAATAATACCAAATCAGGACAATGTGCATTCCTCCGCCCTTCAGTTTTATCTGATTGCTGTTGGACGAATCGGCAGTGGAACAGAGGCATCCAAATATATCTCTTGGGCCTCGTATCTAAAAAATGTCTTATTTCATTTGGAACTTAATCGATGGAGTTCTTTATTTAGGCCTGTACAGTCAAAGATTCACTACTAGAAACCGGATGTTTAGGCATTAAAAACTTGGAAAATAGGCAGGCAAATAGGAACCTAGAATTTAAAAAATAGGCACTAAAATGTAACTCTAAATAATGAAGATAAATACTCAATACAATTAAAAAACTAGTTGAGAATGCTCCAAGAACATTGTCAGAAGGAACTTTTAAAAAATGGGGAGATGGATTTGATTCCAAAATGTTCACCATCCTCTTAGGTATTGATCAACGCCAGTATCATCTCTATAACTTATGGTTCTCGAGATATGGCTTGTTAAATCTCCCGAAATTGGACATTCTTTGGCCAATATCTCGGGTACGGCAAGAGTGGCTCGAAAAATTCCATCACTTTCTCAGATAGGTTTTGATGCTCTATCGAATGGAGGACTAAAAATTGAAAAATTCGCAAATAGCAGATAGACATAGAGAATTCAGTAACGAACTTTTTAAGTTCATTGATAAATTCAAGTGATAAATAATGTTCAAAGAATACATAAACATATTTGTTTGTTCATATCTTTTTTACTGTATATGTAAAAACGAAGCTTGACGTGTATTTCATGTATATTTGGTAAATATATTCTCTACAGCACTTTATCACTACCCATAACAATCCAAATTTTATATACTTATCAGTACACACAGCAATCCAAATTTTATAGCATTTTGTCAGTACAAATAGCAGTTCAAAGTTTTACGACATCTTATCACTAGAAACAAAATTTATATTTCTCGGAAGAGACAGAATCCTTTCTTGAAATACTAAATTTTATATTCTATCCCTAACAAAGACTTATTTTGAACAAAATGCATAGAATAGGCAACATTAGGCACTAAAGCAATTATTTAGGCGGAAATGGACGAAATAGAAAAAATAAAATTGTCTTAAATTGAAACTATAACCCTGCATATAAACTTTAATATTAAAGAATATGCATTTTGCATAACATCCGGTCTCTATTCATTGCTTGCTTCTCCAGGCATGCATCTTTTTGTGCTGTGTGCTACCACTGTCAACTTCCATCTGCGCTTTTTTCAATGATGTGCTTCGGCAGGTTGAGTTTCCAAGATCAATTGTACTCACTATGCTCTTCAACTGGGGAGTCATATTCTCAGATCGCACACATTTTTGGATCTGATCAATATATTGAAGAACTTCAGATTAGAAATAAATCAAGGCAACAAAGTTAAATGAATAGATGTTTGGAAGATAAAAACCTGCATCTTTTACAATATCAAGTATTTCAGTCAACGTGTGTCCAGCATATCAATAACCTGATCCAGTTGACTAGAAAGTACCTTCACAACTTAGGCTTTGAACTCCATTGAGTATCATCCTGGCGTTCCAAACCGATCCTGGCGTACTTTTGAAGAACAGTCTATCGGTGAGTAGATCTAGAGAATAATACATAGAAACGCTACATCGTTCCAAAGAAAATTATCTTATAAGCAAAATCGTTTGTTTTGTTTACAGAGCTCGCAATATTACCTTACTGTTAGAAAGCAATGCAATGCTACACGACCAGGTGACAAATCACTACCAGTAAAGAATGACAGATTGGAACCACAGGTCTATAAATGGATTTATAAAGACGTTACGGTCCTCAAGTGATACCGACCAACGCCACTCACAGGTAATTATACCGTATTTTCAATACAACAGTTTTGTTTGTAAATACAAAACAAATTCTTGAATATTATTTCTTTCGCTAACTAAATTTATAATTTCAGGTTCGAGAGCTGACAAGATCATCTTGTGATACCATGCTTAAACTATGAATTCAATAGTTGAGTGATTCAAGACAACAACAACGTAAGAATAAGAATAACTTTCGTTAACGTGCATCAGCAGATATCATTTAAACAAAAATATTTTTTGTTAATATTATGTGTAACCAGAATTATTTTGTAAATCATTGTGATTCACTTCTTTGAATATCTTGTCCTAAAGTTTTGTAATGAACATGACATTTTTAGCAAACTAGTTTTATTAACTTTTAAATATTTTTGATCATAAATTTTAACTGAAAATTGCTTTGTTCACTGTAATTTTTAAATTTTAAAAATTACACTAACCAGTAAAGTGGGAAAATTTTTATGCAAATGAAATTTTTGTGAATTTTAAGACCAAATTTATACAAGTACTTGTTCGAAAAAAATTACATGAAAATTAATTTTAAAAAAAGACGAAAATTGGTTGAAAGTTTTTATATGGAAATGAATTTTTAGTTTGAATACTTCTACAAACAAACTAGTTAAAGAATTACATAAAAATTCTTGTTTATTTTTTGGAGGAAATGATTTTTTGCTTGAAAACTTCTACAAGGAAAATAATTAAAAATTCTTGTATAAAAATTCTTACTTAAAAACTTTTACATAAAAGAAATTTAGTATGAAGAATTTTACAAGAGAAATGCTGAAAAAGTTGCAAGTATAACAAAAAGATCGTTTTAATATATCGGAAATGTTTACAAAAACAGAAAAAAATAGACAAAGTTTTGAAAACGAAATAAAATTTTGGTTTGAAAAAATGGTTTAAAAATTGTACACAAAAATTATTTTTAAAAATTTTACACAAAAAATATGTTTAAAATTTACACAAAATTTATTTGGAAATATTGCTAAAATTACAAGTTTTAGCTATTCGGAGAACTGTTTTAGATATTCGGAACGGTTTAAAATACAAATGTTTTCTTAACTCTATACGCTAAGCACTTAAGTGTTTATTTAACCCAATTAAGCTCTTATTCTACTCAATTAAGCTCAATTAAGCGCGCGGAACTAAAAATTGCTCACCCTTGTTAATGAAAAATCCCTCAAACCGATTGCGATTTTAGGTCATTGTTGATAAAATTCCATTGTAGGCTCAGTCAGTGATTGTGGTTAACTTAAAATTAACCAGTAACATTTCTAACTCAATCATTATTACAATCACCCAATCATAGTTTCTTATAACTTATTTATAGTTTTATTTATATATTTATTTATATTTGTTTGTTTTTTACATTTAAAACATTTTTAATCAGTCCATTGAGAATATAATTGTCTGACAATTATGCTTTTCATATTATTTTACAAAATTGCTCGAGGCACAAGGCGTCATATTTTCAAACCACCGCCCAGCTGAGTTTGATATTTTTAAAGTTTGTATTATTTTTTTTCATTGTATTATAAACATTGTATTATAACAGTTTCTTATAACTGTTACTGCAAATCATTCTTTCAGCAAATAAAATTCAACATAGACAATTAAGTCGATTAATAAAGTATGTACTATGGACCTTCAATTACACATTATAAGCGATAAGTTTACAAGATTGTGTTTATTGTTTATCATTACATATGTTAATTGCTCCTGTTATTGTGTACAGAAAACTAACCTACACCATATTTTAATTCAAATAATTTGCTTTATGTCACAGTTGCTGTTACAATATTTATGTACGGTTTCCAATGCATATTTTTTCTTTTGTTTATTGTCCACATAATTACTGGCAAGATGGCTGCAAAATCATTGCCATTAGGAACCTGGAGTTAAACAAAAAGAACTTCAAAACAATTCACTATACATTAAACTCATAATCTAAATGAAGTGAAACTAAATTAAACAAATTTGAAAAATCGAAAATTAAGCTTTAAACGTCAAGAGGCTACTGCTAATTATCTGCAAAGAAGTAAACAATACGCAAATTGATATTTGAAGACACAGCTAATTTAAGTAATTATATATAACTACAGCTCAGAATATGAATCATTAAGTCATGAAGTTCATCATGAATCGTGCACATGAGCAGCTCTCATGTTACTCATGTAACTTGAACGCCGCGAAACTTAATTCCAATTATGAATTAAACAGTATAATCAACAGAGCAGCAAAATTCTAGTTTAAATTTTAAAACGATTTTTCCTTTCGGAGTCATAACGTCATTCCTGCATTAAAGAGAAAGATTCTTTAGACAGATGAATAATGAAATGCTTGTCAATGTGTTATCTAAGTTGCTCTGACTAGAATATATTATTTCTTGATGCTTTAGCTAATTTCAACGGGAAAAGATGTAAATATAAATAAATACATAAAGTAGAAATTAGGTTGCACTACTAACAATAAGACTAATGATAATAAATATAATGTACAAAATACATAAAATATGAATAAAGCAAATAATGAAGTAACTGCTAAGTAAAGAGAAGTTCAATTATAGTTCACATGAATACTTCAAATGTTATCATTTGTATCACCATATGTGCACAGGATAAATACATAAAATTCTGGGTAATTCTTTACAACGCTGATGTAGCATATGTGGAGATCCCATATCGTTGTGGTATATATATATATATATATATATATATATATATATATATATATATATATATATATATATATATATATATTATCGGTACCTTATGAAAAAGTGGTAACATGACATGGTGGCAATCAACAATGTACCAGTTACTCCCTTCCACAAAATAAGGAATCAAGAATACAAATCGCACAACGATATGGAATCTCCATACATACATACATACATCATTATACTACTACTACTACTACTACTACTACTACTACTACTACTACTACTACTACTACTATTACTACTACTACTACTGCTATTACTACTACTGCTACTACCATTATTATTACTACTACTACTTGTACTACTACTACTACTAATACTGTTGTTGCTACTACTTCTACTATCGCTACTACTTCTACTACTATTACTACTGCAACTACCTTACTACTACTCCTACTGCTACAACAACAACAACAACAACAACTATTACTACTACTACCCCTTTCCGGATCCGGGGTTTTTGGGCTATTTTTTAGACTTTCAGTCAAGCAGCTACTGCATCGTCACTATCCTAGAAGCATGGTTCATACCTCATTCTCTTCAGAATGGAGCTGGCTTTCAAATGGTACCACTTGCATGCCCATACCATATACCAGGAGAGGGAAAAGGGATGTCAAAGGGAAAATTTCGAGGGATTTTTTCACACTTTGGGACCCTCTGGAACGGCCCTGTGTGAACGTAGATATCTCAAAAAAATCTGATAAATAGTATTTGGTACACTGAATATCTGTGCCAAATTTCAAGTATCTATCTTGAATACTAAGTTCGGGAGAAATTTTATCAAGAATTCCCACCATGCCCCAAATTACCGTAAAACACCATGATCTCAGGTAAAAAAATTTCCTGAAAATTTCCTGTTTCGCCCATCATTCTCTTCAGAATAAAACTGCCTTTCAGGCGGTACATTTCACTTGTCTCCATCATGTATCTAAGGCGGGAAAATCCCGAAAAAGGGATTTTTTGGGTCTAAATATACTTTTTTTTTCAACTTTTAGCCCCTCTGGACCCCCCTGTTTTAACGCAGAGATCTGAAAAAAATCTGATAAATACTACTAGGTGAGCTGAATGTTTATGCACAATTCCAATTTTCCAGGTGCAAAAGTAAGCCCGGCAAAAGATATATATACTGACAATGTCCCATATTCCCGTATACAGAGGGAAATTTTTAAACATTTCCTGAGACATCCCTAATTACCCTAGGATCATGGTTTGCACATCATTCTCTTCAGAATAGGACTGCCTTTCAGGCGGTACCATTCACTTGTCTCCATCATGTATCTAAAGCAGAAAAATCACGTGAAAGGGATTTTTTGGTAAAAATTCCCTTTTTCAACGTTTAGCCCATCTGTACCCCCTGTTTTAACACAGAAGTACGAAAAAAAATCTGTTAAATACTCCTCGGTGGACTGAATGTTTGTGCACAATTTCAATCTTCTAGGTGCAAAAATAAGCCCGCAAAAAATAATACCGAAAATGTCCAAAATTCCCCTATACAGAAGTATATTTTGATAAAAATTCCCTGACACTTCCCTAATTACACTAGGGTCATGTGTCACACATCATTCTCTTCAGAATAGAACTGCCTTGCAGGCGGCACCATTCAATTGTCTCCATCATGAATCTAAGGCGAGAAAATCGCGAAGGAAGGGATTTTTTGGTAAAAAATATCCCTTTCTTCAACATTTTGCCCCTCTGGATCCCCCCTGTTTTAACGCAGAAATCTGAAAAAAAATCTGGTAAATACTACTCGGTGGACTGAATGTTTGTGGAAAATTTCAATCTTCTACGTGCAAAAATAAGCCCGCCAAAAATAATGAACATAGACCGGCCCCGCAATATTAAAAGAAAATATATATTTTATAATTGTGACGTCATCACCTCCTATGTCTCGACGCAGGAAGGTGTGAAACCATACGTAAGGTCTTCTACAATGCCTCTGGACTTGAAAAACAAAAAAACATTACTGCTACTACTACAGGATGTCCAATATACAATGCAACCCAGAGTTTGGGATAGTAGAACTTTTGAATCTGAAGCGATACACAAATAATGGTTATACCAAAATGAAGGCTTGTTTATGCATATATTTTTAAACTAGGAAGCAACGATTGAAGTACACTAGGAACCACACAGTGTTGCTGGGTGTAATCGAAGTTGTAAATCTTTTTTTGTTTTTAATTTTTTAAACAAGTAAATTGACTCATAACTCATATGTATGGATGTTCTACTGTTAATTTTCAGTTTGTTTACTTGGAGTAGCTTGGAAACTATGGAACAGAAAAGGAACTTCATTGCCACCGATAACTAATCGGACGAGGCCTCTGTAAGGGGAACTAGGTAAAATCGTAGTTTTCATAAATTAACACTCTGAATTGGCACCCTGCTGATGTTTCAATGCATCAAAAGGTGTGTTAAGGATCTGTCTACATTATGCAGTTCCTTAAAACAACGAAAAAAAAAAAAAACTTTGAAATTAACATAATAAATGAACACTGCTGTTCATTTATATGGGCCACTTAAAGCAAGAGGTATACAAGAACAATTCTCGAACTATTCAAAACCTGGCCAACCTGACAAACAATAAATTTGAATGCATGCCTGTTTTAAAAAACGTAGTTTAGTTGTGAAAGGGATCAGGTGTTTAACTTTGTCGGCTGTTTCGTTGTGACGAGATGGAGACCTTTATTCTCCAGCGCACCAGTTGCGTACAAAATTGATAAAATTTCTTAAACAGATTGTTTTTAAATTTCAGTTGACGAATCTACAAATAGGTTTACGGATAAGCACTTGCTGTTACAGTATATGTAACATATGTGGAAGAAGAAAATAGCCTTTGTTGTTGTTTTTATAAATTAGTGCATGTAGAAAATGCCGATGCAAAATCCGTTGAAGAGAAAATTATTCAAGCGTTTTCCGAGGATGGCATAGATTTTTAATCTTAAAGATAAGCTTGTTGGATTTGGTTCGGACGGATATGTAGTGTTTACTGGGAGAAACAAGGTGTTGCTGCTCAAATTAGAAGAAATGTCGACCCGTTCCTAATTAGCGTACACTGCATGCCACATCAAATGGATCTTGTATCTGAAAGAGTTTTTGGTGTTGTGAATGCTGTTCACAACTTTGAATGTTTGTTAAGCGAACAAATCAGAAGGATGCATTATTTGGAGTCTTTACATATTTTTCTTGTATAATTCAATTCCTACTTTTGGAGTATGAAAATACTGACCATTTCAACAAAGATAGTTTTAAACTGAGTGGTATTTACCCCCCCCCCCCGAAAAAAAAACTCGGGGAAAATGAACACTCTATTGCTCGATTTTCTTCTGGATATTGCGTCCATTCTTTCTAATATTAGTAAAACGGTGCAAAAGGAAGTAGTTTCGTACAATGAAATAGATCAAAAATTGAATCTTTAATCCAAGCTCTGAGAGAAATGCGTATGAAAGACGATGTTTAGCAAAGTCTTTGTGTTAGTGCACTGCAGACAAGCGTCTGATACAGGGAGTGATGATAGTGAGTTTGATCAAATAAGGGGGCAGGTAATCCAGGGTTTAGCAGACGAAGTGGAAAGAAGGTTTCCTTCTAATGATGTGCGAAAGTGCTTTTCAGTGTTTGAAAATAAAGATCGTAATAGCATGAGTGGTTTATATGGTAACGTAGACGTATATAAAGCAGCTCAATTGTTTGGATTGAATCCTGATACTGCATTGTCAGAATGGTTTGGTTTGATTTAGTTTAATATCCCACGGTTATACCTACTAGGCTAAAGGAGACGTGGACCTACTGATTATAATGAAATCGGAACCACTTTGGTCTTTCAACTGTACCCCACCGGGAATCGAACCAGGAACCACGCTAACCAAAGTCAAGCGTGCTAGCCACTAGAGCAAACAGGGGTTCTACAGTGTCAGAATGGAGAGAGTACAAGTCAAGTTCTAAGTCGATAAATGATTTTAAAGTTCTTGAAGACTTAACGCGGAAAGTTCGTTCTGTGCCATTACCAACTGCTTCCTGTGAACGTGGATTCAGTGTTGTTCATATTAAAAGTTCCGAAAGAAACCATATGTTGGCGAGTACCTTGCCATCTTTATTGATAATTAAACTTAGTGGATCTCCTTTAAAATTATGGGATGCTGTTACAGCTGCTCATACATGGGTTTCTTCTGGCCATCACATGTTCAACTCTCGTTACACACGGAAAGAAAGTGAAGTTTAATCTTAAAATTTTTCTCTAAGGTAAGATACGTTACTGCTAACTATATTTTAGGTCTACAAATACAGTAAAACAATCATTCAATACTTGTATTATTGCGACTTTCCCCGCTGGTCTAGTGGCTAGCACACGCGCACCATTTTTCTGGTGGGAGCGTCTTCCAAAAAGAAACGTATATATATACGTACGCATTATAAACACACACATACGAGTAGATCTATGTAAATGAAAATGTATAGGATTATAAATTTGTTAAATTTGTTACCATTTACTGATCCTTGCAAAGTCAGAACAGAAATTTGTACGTCTTCCTGTTTGTAGACAGCTACTATATCGAGAGAGAAATCAAGTGGGGATTTGCAAGGAGATAGTGAGTTTAGCTGGAAGATCCTTTATATTTTTCTCAGTTTCGCTCTTCTCCTAGGAGACGGAATATAGGGTTCCTCTATGTCATTCTGCTTTCTACAGAAATTAATCACCTGGCTTTCATTCACGCCATATCCAACCAGGAGGAACTAATCCATTATTCATAGTTTCCTTGGATCGTTACCTAAAGCTTTGATATCCCAACTCGTCTCGTCTTTCTCTTCCAAGTTTTCGTTTGTTCCTATTCTCACCTGTACTGCTTCGGTCTAAAGTTTAATCTGGTAACTCAAAAAAAAAAAAAAAAAAAAAAAAGATTCCTTTCTTCATCTTCCTTCCTTCCTTTGCATCTCATAGAATAAGTTTGAATGAAACAAAAGCGAAGCGCACAGCAGTAGTAGCAAAGATGATTAATTTCTAGCAGCAGTATGCCTGCCTGGAAATGCACACGGATGATGATGCACACGCTTTTTAATGATGGAAATTAAATTCGTCTCTTAGCAAGCAAGTCTGTAGCTAATTGGTGCAGAAAGTTCAAAAAATTCTTCTTTGGTCCATGTTTCTTCGGTGTGTTTTCTTTATTCCTTCACTTGAATGAAGAACTTTCTAGATGAAAATTGAAAAAATCAAACTAATTGTATGAAAAAATACAAGGAGAGGTTGGAGAAAAAGACAATTAGGTTTATAAATATAAAACGGGTATCAGAAGCTAGTTATTTAAATGTATCAGCAACAATAATCGAATTGTATATACTTTGGAAGCCGTTTAAATTGCTTATCAATTGTTTTTATTTGATTCCAATGTTTATCAAACTATTTTCAAGTAAGAATCAGTTTTATATATCAGAATGGTCTATAGAGCACAATACTCCTGTTACTTTCAATTGCAAAATTGATGTATACTGGTCAGTGTTGTAGGTTTCCTTAAGAAAATTTCCCTCGACTGATACAACATTTTCCCTTTTCTTATCAAATTTTCCCTTTGTTGAGTGTCCAGTTTTTATCACAGAAATTATGTGATAAGATTAATTGAACTATATTAAAGGAAATGTCAAGCACATTTGTTTTTCGCTTTTATTAATTTTTACTTTTTCCCTAAATTTTTTAAACAAAAAATACACACAAGTACACTCAGCAAACAATGGGTGCAAACTATGCTACTCTGGATAAACACACATACACTATTGCTATTGTATTGATTAATTTCTGAAAAAAAAACAAAGAAAAATTCAAGCATTTATATTGGTCAATCAGTCAGTGCAAGAATTTCCCTGAATTATCACGTTTGATGGACAAAAATCCCTCTTTCCCTTTTGCTAAATTTACTTACAAAATATCCCTTTTTTAGGGAAATTTTCCTCAACCTACTAACACTGATAGGATAGATAAAACAACATAAACTATTATGTAGTCGATAAAAATGAATGACCCAGCAATATGTTGCCAGGAGTCTCCCACATGTACACTGGGAGCGAGACATTGCATAGTGTGAGAGTAGGGCCGAAGGGGTCTGTTCAATCAACACGAAAGATTTGAATGAAGCTGCCAGACAGTGTGTGTTAGTCAGAGATGTTAAACTGCATGGAGACAACATTTGAGTGACTTCACGTGCGAAAGAATCATCGTGAAACTAGAAGGACAAAGTTTCACGAGTGTGGACCAGGAGTTTGGTATTATCCACAGCATTGTTTCATGTGGATGGGGAGGATTCTGAACCACAGGCAATGCTGTGCGAAGGAGAGGTGGTGGTCGACCACGGTCAACTTGTAAGGGGTCTGTCCTGGTTCGTATACTAGTAATCTTCAAAATAATTCGAAACGTTTTAACACTTTCTTAGCTGGTTTTTAATAATTGACCATGAGAAGTATACATAAACAACTTTTCTGCATATTCAACAAGATGTCTACACCTTTTATACAGACACTTATTTACTCGACAAGATGTCTACGTACATGTTCATTTACTTACGACGTTGCTATAGTAACAACAACTCTCTTATTTTAGTTACCGAATACAATAATAATATCTCGAAATCTCTATATATCTTTCTTTTCTTTATACATAGTATTGCTCAACTAATTCGCCTCTGATCCCTTTCTGTAAATTGGCACAGATTGTTAATAATACATACAACGTTATCGTTGTAAACTACAGCAACTGAAGGCTACTACATTGTGAAACAGGCAACCAGCGACCGTCGTCAATTGCAATTGCAAACAAATCTTAGATGATTACAAGTCGCCCAATCTCATACTTAACAGCGCCACGTCGACTGCATGGGATGATATCTTTGCACGACGGCCAATACATTGTATTTCGTTGACACTCGCAATTAGTGGTTTGTAGGAAGAAATAATGTTTCATGGACATTACAACCTCCCAATTTTTCAAGCAGTACGATCACCGTTTCAGCATTCTTTTGAAACTGTATTCCTTCTTACGTGAGTCTTTTCAGAGGTACATTCAGCTATAACTTCATTTTTCTGAACGATAATGCAACCACAGTGAACAGTACAGGTGGAGGATCTTTTGGGGCGAGAAGATATTCGGCGAAAGAACTTGCCTGTCTGTTCCCCCGACTAGAAACAAATCGAGCACGTTTGGTTTGCTATGGGAGAAGTCTTGCTGCACGTCCAGATGCACCAAGGGCCATCCAGCAATTATAAATAGCGGTGGTGGAGTAACGGAACTCGATATCACAACAACTCATTATCAACTGTGTGAGAAGTACGAGAGCACGTTGCACAGCATGCATCGTTATTCATAGTGGCCAACACACACACACACACACACACACACACACACACACACACACACACACACACACACACACACTTTAAAGGACCATTTCAGTCTTTTTGTAATGCCAGTGGGACATCATGAGTCACAGTGCTTTCAGCGTAAGTTTTTGCCTCTGTATGAATAGGGTGAATGTGCCAGTACTCAGCCTCCTAACTCAAATTTTAAGTTCGAATGTCATTTTTTATTTTAATTTTGAACAGAATGAGACTTCTTCATGATATATGTATTCATTATTTAGTCTAGTTTACAATGAAAGGAGTGTTTTTAATGTTATTATTAGGATTTTAACAATATTTATAAATTTCCTAAAAATGCCGAAAAATACCAGTACTCAGCCACTACATTCTAGAACTCAGCCATTAACGAACCTAAAGTCAGCCAACAAAATTTGAAACTAATGATAAAAACAGATGTAATATCATGGAGCGTTTTTTATTTTACTACATGACACTACAAATATAACAGATTACATTATAATTGTCTAACAAAAAAAACACATCATTTATTTCTCGGAAAAACAGGAACAAAATTGTATTGAGCGGACCCTTCGTAAAAATATAAGCAACCATGAAGCTAAAACATTTCAAATAGAACTAAAGTTGTTAGGTCATAGCTAAATTTCATGACCAGTATATCGCAATTTCATTTGATTACTCCAGTTAAAAGTTAGAAAACGCCAAAAGAAAAAAAAACTCACAAAAATATGAAATAAAATCGAATTATGTCTTCATAAAAATTCTACGAAGTTAGGAATATTTCTCATAGAACTAGAGTAGAAATATGTCACAGCCATCAGTTTATCACCATGTTTGAACACCTTTATTAAGTTAGAAAACGCAAATAAAGCATTTACTTCTTACTACTACTACTACTACTACTAATAATAATAATAATAATAATAATAATAATAATAAAATTGTAGTAGTTGTCTTTTCACAAAAATTCCAGGAAGTTGGAATTTTCTTTTTTGCTCTTTTTCTTTCCTTTTCTTTCTTTCTTTTCTTTTTTTGTTTGGCTTTAATTGCTTTCTTCCGTTCTAAGATCTTGGCTATCATTATATTTCTCCATTCATCTGACGATATGGCACTTGATAATTTATTTTGCTTCGTTGCCTCTCTGAAGTCTTCCAATTGGTTCTGGCCAAAATAAATTATTTTCAAAATTTGGTGAGACTTGTCTACTGTTATTTGAACTTTTTTCGGGAGCTTTATCTATGACTGTGTATGACTTCTCAATATTATCGTTGGCGCTTTGAACTTGAAGTAATGTACCATCTTTCAAAACACCGTACCATCTTCCATTACCTTATGGACCAATATTTCAGTACGATCTGCTTGACAAGGAAATAGAGAAGGGATATGCGAGGAAATCAGTCAGCCGATACACTTCAATCTTTTTCCAAACGTCTTTTTACTAAGCTATTTTTGATGTATTTAGAGTAGTCTACAGTATTTGCATTGAAAGGACACAAGCCACATTTCCTGAAACCATTTCTAATTGAATGGGAGAGAAAAGAACGGTTTACTACTGTTGACAAAAGTGAAGAGAAATGAGATTTTGCTACAGACTTATGTTTTTGGGTTGGCTTTGCCAGTCATGAACTGTCTTCTTCCATTCTATCTTGAGGGGTTTGAAGGCACTAACATCTGCTGGCTGAAGAATGTGTATTGTGTTAGGTGGTAAGGCATGTAGAATTATTCAGTTTTCGATGCAAAACACATTAAATTCCATAGTTGGATGTGTGCGATGCCCTTCAGCAAATAAAATTATTGGTCTTTTAACGTTATTTCTTCCAGCCATTTGTTTATACCATTTACAATATACTCATAAAAAGTATCAATCCTCATCCAGGCCTGTTTCTGATCTTCCCCAAAACCAGACCTTTGGCATACTTTCTATGATGTCAGGCGATGGTTAAACATACGGGAAAATAACCATTGGAAATACAGTTTCGCCGTTTGCCAGAGGAAACTAGAAGAACAGTGATTGTTTGTCAATTGCACGTCGGACTTCATAAACATTTTTCAAACCTTTCGATACGATAACTTCACCTGTTTCGAGACAAAGGCTAAAACTAGTTTCATCACCATTAAAGATTCGGGTGGGATCTTGCAGAATATCGGATGCGTTAATGCTTTGGAGGTACCTCGAGTTCTTTAAACCACTTCCGAATAAATTCTTCGGTGACTGTTGCTCTTGCCTTCGGGAACTCTGCAAACTAATTCTGGGTTTCCTCGTAAGAACAATTTATACCATTTCTCTCCTAGATAGCTCTCTTTGAAAAGTTTCTTTCTATTGTCACTTTTTACAATATTGTATACTCTATTAAATATATCCATTTTATTTTGCCCAAATCCAACTTTGGCTATTTTAGTGTGTTGCGAGAAACATTGAATGTTCTGCTAGCTTCACGTATAGTCATTCCATTTTCTACAGCCCTCAGTGCATTGTAGAGAGACTCTTCTAAGTACTGGTGAATTGACCACCGTTTTAATTTCTTAACTTCCATTTTTATTCCTTTTTCATTCATTTATATTTACTTCCATGAAATGAGTAAGTGGGAACCTGGCTTTTTGCAAATTTGGATATTGATATTTAAAATTGCAGTAAAATTACCAACAGGGCTGACTTTTGGCTTTCGAGGCACCAGTACTCGGCCTTTGCATTTTTACCGGGGCTGACTACTGGAAAAACAAAGATTTGTGAGTCATGCTGTATGTTATTAACAGAAGGGAAGTGAATACTTGGTCTGGGCATGTGATGGACGAAATTGCACACATATGCGATAATTCCAGTACTCAGCCCCGGGGGCTGACTATTAGAAAATCACTCATTTTTCAATTCCAGTACTCGGCCCCCCCCTATACAAACGAAATGCTCAAAATCTACCAAAAATTTTTTTCTGTTTTCATTTCCTTAATATATACAAATTAAAAAATAAAAAGAATATTTATTATTTTTACATTAGATAACAAATACACACTTGTAACAAAAAGTCTCGTCTGTTATTTTTTACGTAGTAGATTCACGCATTACAACATAGTGTCTTCTTTGTCCACCTATTGCTGCGACACTAGGTGACATTTCGGTGTGACATGTGATCGGCTGTGTAGAGGATGAATGTCTAAAAGCTAAGCTTCATATTGATAAGGGTCAAAACGTAACGTTTTCTTATTTTTGTTTCGAAAATGCGTAAATGGCTGACTACTGGTGAGGGGCTGACTAGTGGCACATTCACCCTATGTCATTTTTATTCTTCTAATCACGAGTTTCTTTTGTTTTCTATATAGCACTAATTTATACGTATGGTTCAAGTTTCATCAATCTATGCAACTTTGAGATGACACAGCATGCGAAACTTACCTCTGCCGTTAAGTTTTGCACATTAGTGTATATACTTTTGAGCATATGTTATTACCAAAAATACTTATATCTTTCAGGTAGTAATAATCAAAATTCCCTCGCTAGAAAAAGAGAAATTGATAGACGATTGTCTGTGGCACTTCCAAAATTTCTAAAATTCTCAACTATTGTATGTGGTACGAAATTCGAGCTGAATTTTATGTTTTCTATGTTTTCGGACTAATGTTGAATCTAAAAGAACCACCGGAACAGATCCGCGTACCATGGTTTGAGACACCCCACACGATGTCATAGAATAAACTGCAGAGTATACGTTTCCCAACTTATGAGGTTCGAACTTATGAGTACGGTACTCACTTCCATCGACCTCAATCTCACAAACTAAGTGTAGTGATTCCTACGAGACGATAAATCAGGTTTACTCGTCTCGTCTCCTAAATTTTATAGAGTTCTCATATCATCTCAATTATTGAAGAATTCTTTCTCGTTTTGTCCCGATTCTCCAATAGAATTACTCATCTCCATTCATTTTGTAAATTTATGTACAACATGTATGCCCAGTTTTCTTTTATTTGATACAAAAGTTGTCACAGTCTTCTGCGTTACGAGTGGCCCACGAAGAGAGTAATATGACAACATTTAAACCATATTTATTTATTTATTTAAAGAAATGAATACTACAGGTAAAGATACCCACTTACAGCATTCACAAAAACAGATAAACATAACAACAGTAGAATAAATAGACAAGTGATAATTTTAATGAGTGGTTAATAATCGATTCTGGCGCTTAAAGAATTTACTACTTTTTTTTAAATTTAATGAAGGTCATTCTGAATATATTAATACTTCGATCAACCACACACAGTTTGTTGTAGAGCTCACACATGTTCCAAATGGGTGAGCTTTTTTTTTTTTTTTTTAATCATATTTCTTCTTAATGTTCTATAGTGAAATAAGCCAGCTTTTGGACGTCTTCTAACGTTGGGAACTTTAAATTTCAGAAGTTCAAGTAATTGCAACACTTGGATTTTGTTATTTAAAATTTTATATAGAAGGCAGAGTAACCGAACTTTTCTTCTGCTGTCGAGGGATACAATGTTCAGTTGTTTAATTAAACATTGATATGTTTCAAATTTAGGATATATGTCTGTTTCCTTGAAAACTAAGTACCTTGCGAATTTTGATTGTATCATTTCTATTTTGTGGCTATATTTTTTACTTGCTGGGTTCCAGATTTCGGCAGCGTATTCTAGTTTCGATTTAACAATTGCGTTATATATCGTTTTTAATGTGTATTGTTTCTTGAAATCTCTTGCAGTTCTTATCGTATATCCCATATGTCTATAAGCTTCGCTCACATTTTTTTTAACGTGGTTGGAAAATGTTAGTTTTGTGTCAAAGGTGACCCCGAGGTCTTTAAACTCTTCGATCCTTTTAAAATTGACTTTACCAATGCAATAGTTAAATTTTAGAGGTGTGTTCTTACGCGAATATGACATTATAAAACATTTATTTACATTAAAGTTCAGATCATTGAGTTGACACCATTTGGAAACAGCATTGATATCATTTTGTAGAGATACCGAGTCATTGACATTACCAATGCATCTTCCGAATTTTAAGTCATTTGCATATAGTAGGCTGAATGAATTTTGCAGGCTACTGGGAATATTATTAATTAAAATTAAAAATAAAAGTGGGCCAAGGTTTGAGTCTTGAGGGACCCCTGAGAGGACTGAGTAATCGCCAGTTTGTATACCTCGGTACGATACTCTCTGGTGACGATCTTTAAGATAGGAAGAAATTGATTGCCGAAGAATATTGTGTAATGATGTGTGTATTATTAAATGTTGATAAATGCTTTTCATTGTCTTCAAACAATTACGTTATCAATTTTTAGTTTTATACTATGAATCATGTAACACAAAAGCGGTGTTTGAGATCTAAAACTTGGATGAACTAATGCTGGTCACGAGACTCGTGAAATGTATCGTCTCGTCCCGTCCCGAATTTAAAAATATATCTCTCGTCTCGTTTTCAAGGGTGCAAAATTAAATGAGCGTGAGGTTCAGTGAGCTCAAGTTCCAAATCAGGATATGGACTTGTGAGTCTTAGTAAGAGTGATGTCGAAATGGTGTTGTGTGTGCCAGGTTGCATGATTATGATATCAGACTGGTAATGTGAGTCTGAGTTTGAGTGACTTTGATGTCTGATTGATGTTGTAAACGTGAGATCGAGTGACCTTGCTGTTGAACTGATAGTGTAAGTGTGAGATTGGAATAATGTAAGTGTAAGATTGAATGAGCGTTTGATGGCTTGAGCGTGATATTGAGTGACATTATGTTATAATCGGTCCATGGTTCCATGATTTTTACCCGAGTGTACGATGCATATTAACCAGCATTTATTTGTTCGCAACAATTCTCAATTTCTGTGAGAAGCGCAGAATCTAAAACATTCTGAAATCATTAATTTTCTTTCTTCTTTTTTGCAACGAACAGTGTACCGGTACTTTTTTCTTAATTCAGGAGACCAGTTAAGTGCTTTTTCAGACTGTTCGTCACCAAATACACTTTTGATAAGATACAAAAACGCGTGTGAACAAGATTGTTGTGTGAATCTCAAAACGTAACTGGGCAGAAAGCCAAACGAACAATAACATATTCAATATTGCCAATTTATTATTATTATTCGAATCGTTAACCTAAAATATCTATCAACACATATTTTCCATTGAAATTAGTTGAAAATATTTGACTTATTCCATATTGTAAAGTCATCAATGAAACATTTATTTATGAAATTAGAATAGAATCGCCCGTTATTTTTTATAAAATCGTCCAGCTTATCTCTAAGAATATACTACTCTTGTGGTTCTTTCGATGAAAATTCACTTATGGCGCATCATAGCATTTTGACGAAATATTTATTTATGAAATACGTAACAAATTCGCGTAAGTCGTTTTTGACAAAATTGCCCGGAAAGAACTTACTCTAGAGTTCTGGATTTTGCTCAGAAAAATGACTTACACCAAGTTACAAGATTGTGGATGAAATATTGGTTTATCAAAAATAAAAAATAGTTATTTTTGTCTGTATCGAGAAAATTCGTGCATATTTCCTGAAGGATCTTGTAAATACTTTATCTTTAAAATTTGGTCCGTATACATCGAACAGTATGTCTTGTAGGCAACTGTACATGTATACATCAGACTAATGAACTTACAATGTCAAAAAATAGTTTTCAGAGTCGTAAATCGTTTTTATGAAATCTCTTCTTTGTTCTTTAATAGTTTTTTTTTTTTTTTTTTTTTACTACCGATGCTACATAATAAATGAACTTACAGTTTAATACGTGAGTTTTCAAAATTATAGAAGTCTGTTGGAAATTGAATTATTTTTGTCAACTTGGCATTAATTAAAGTTTAGGGAAGTCTGTGAACCGGGTAGAATATAAGGAATATTTCGCTGGTTGCCTGTATCCTACTCGTCGATCGGAGGTTTAATACGTCTATTTAGGATTCTGTTGGCTTTTTAAGTGCAATGTTTTAAAGGAATCAAGATATTTGGTAAAGATAATACAATGAGCGAAGCAAAAGCTCTGTAAGCTGGCAAACATATATTTTATGTAAACAACAAGAAAATATTAAATGTACGAATCTGGTAACCTATCTTTGGAAATCTGTTATTGTTAGATCTTTTGCATTCTATTATTTTTCCGTATACGTCTCACTGTTCTGCTGGAACTGTTACTGGATGTCTTCGTATTTGGCAATCTTTCATGAACAATAGTTTCTGAAGGCGGAAGAAGCATCTAGGAAAGAAAGGAAAATAGTCGATGATAAAACAATGGATTCGCATGAGTGTCACGTTTACCTGAATGCATACAGCTGGAAAAAAGCAGGACAAAAGGCAAAGTGTGCGTGTAAAATCAAAAGAAACAAAAGGCTGGAAAAATGCAAATATGGTTACTTCTACCCCGTCCATACACATACAGAAAACGCGTACAGAAAGAAAATAAGGATATTTCCTTAAAGAGAAAGGGAAACAGAGAAATCGGATATGTCTAAGAAATTTGTGCACTTCCATGCGTCGTTGCAGTCTACATTATTTAAGATAGAGTTGAACCGACCACTGGCTGAGGGGAATCGCTTATGAGTTGAGGCTCAAGTTTGCCTTTACTGTTGCGCTTATTATTTGTTCCCATGCGAAAATTTCTGTTCACAAAATAACTTAATTTATAGAATTTATAGATGATAGAGAGACAGAAATCCGAGAATGACTTATGGGAAATTAACACAAAAAATCATTACAAAGATTTGTGCAAGTTTAAGTGTTTAGTGAGAAAGCACGTTACTATTTACAAGCCAGGGAAGCAGTGGCGTAGCAGCTGCCCCCGCAACCCCCGCAGCGCGGGGGGGCCCCGACGTGTAGGGGCCCCGAAGTCTTGCAATGAATAAAGATTTAAAGAAGTTGAACTTCAATCTTACTTCTATCGGCTTTACAACTAGGGCCCCTTCTCTATACTTTGCGGGAGGGCCCGCAAAAGTGTGCTACGCCACTGCAGGGAAGCATTGTTTCTTAATTTTCTGTAGACGAATGATTCACCAAAAACCATCAGAATTATTGAAGACAGTTTGAACTCTGACTACTGTAATAGCGAAGTTAGTTTTTTCATTACCCATATACAAAAACTTTGTAGCTTTCAACTTCTACCGAATGTTGTAAAATTTTACTTATAGCGGAAAAGACACATGAATTTTCTTTGTATATACATACAAAGTAAACAATTTATCTCGAAATGTTTTTGTAAGTTTTAAACTAATAGATATAAACTTTTAAACTATTAGATAAAAACATTGAAATCTTAATGGTCTGTGATATCAACAGGCTACTAGTGTTGGCAACCAAACCTAAAATTCTATTCTTTCAAATGGCACTACATCAGTTGAGTTGAGTTGATTGTGAGTTTAACGTCCCTTTCAGCAGCTAGGCTAATCCGACCACATGAACTCCCGCCGGGAATCGAACTCGGGTCTCCCACGCCAGGCACTACATTAGTTTGTTATATGTATCAAATTTACATGTTACACGAGAATGAACAATGCATCAAACTAAGGACAATATAGTATCACAAACATGAAAACTTTGGAGGCCTCTACAACAGCAAAATCGCAGGTGAGGGAGTACCTTAACGGCGAATACTATGATCATGGTATGACATATTTCCAATAAATGAGCAGCTCGGGCAATCATAATGGTATATCACATTTCCTAAGTTTCGAATAAACTGGAAAAGAAACTTCAACTTTCCTATGCAAATCAATACAATGACACTCACGAAACCAATTTACCCTGTCATGTGCAGGTACATTTCCTGAAATTGAACTACCTCCATACTCTTCTGTGGTTCAATCCCAACGCATTGCACCTAACAACTCAATTTTATCGGGAGTAGTTATTACCATTGTGTTCGTCCGAGCCACTCAAATAAGAACAAAATTACAAAAGATTGAAAATTTGATTTTTTTCAAAACGATGTTTGGAAAAAATGCTGTGATAAGTATTACATCCAACCACTTACATGGTTTTCAGTAGACGTACAGATCATAATTCTGTTTACTGTAATTTGATATATGAAAGCGATCTGAAGATATGAGAAACATGGTAGAAACAGCTATAGTGGTTAAAATGACGCATTTTTAGGAAATTTTTAGATATGATTGTTTATTCTTTTTAATTCTACAGCATTACAGGAATTGTTTCTGTACTTATTACAAGTTCTCGGAATTCCATAATTTTAAGCAGAGTAAGCAAACTTTACCAATGCTCATCATGTTTCCGGGCTGGTCTGTGATATTACATTGCTGTAAGCGGCATTATGATCTTAACAACTAATGAAAACCATCTACATAGTAAATGCGATATTCATTTAAGCAGTTTGTCCAAATAAAGACTTTCGAGAAAGGTCTTATTTTAAATCCCTTATAACTTTATTTTATTTACTAGCAGCGTTCACCCCGCTTCGCTGCGGTCACCCCGGAACGCAATAAACTTTGTTACTTAGATAATTTTTACTTTTTCGCTTTCAAGTGATTTATAGCGCCTGTTAGTTATGTTAACCCGCCGAGTCACAGGGTCATGCGGGTTGCATATAAATACGTTTATTTTTATACCTATGATGAACTAATAACAAAGGATTTCTACGTATGGACACCTGAATGGTCAATTATCTCAAGACACTGGTAATTGAAAATTAAAGTGATATGATAAAAACCATCTAGGGTCCAAATCCTAACAACCCCCCAAAAATGAAAGAAATCGGTTCAGCCGTATTAGCGTGATGAGCGGACAAAGGATTTTGTGCGTTCTCTTTTATATATATAGATTGGAAATATGTCGTATTATGATCATAGTATTCGATATTAAGATATTTTAGTTGTATTTCTACTGTTGTGGAGGCTCCAAAGTTCGATGTTTGTTATACTATAGCATCCTGAGTTTGTATCACTGAATAATAAAATGTGGTATTTGTTCCTTCTGATTGAAAAGCAGATTTGAAATATGTAATAAACTGCTGTAGTGTTATTTGAAAAATATAAATTCATGTTCCGTTGGCAATACTGATAACCTGGTGGCATTGCAGAGCTTGTCAAACAATATGTGCAGAGCAAAATTTCAGCATTTAGAATTCGTCGAAACTATGAGTTGAAAAAAAGAAAGAAAGAAAAAAAGAAAGTGGACATCGAAGTAGAGCAGGCAAAATTGACTACACCAGACCTAAGTTGATGGACAGTACTGGTTTATTCGCCGATTCGCCTAATCCTTATTTCCCTTAACTCTTTATCAGTATCATTCATTGATAAAAATCACATCTGTCATTTTAGACGAAGTGTGAATTCGCATTTTACCTAGTTATCATTCCGCCTAACGATTTCGCCAATAAGATCAACATTTCCCTTGGTAAAATGGTAGATAACATGATTAGCACCAAACTTCGCTATATTAGTGAATAACATGTGTTAAGTGAATTGCAATCACTAAAAATTCATGAACGGAAACCACTTTGTTATACTTGTAATTTATTCATTAAACTTCAAAATGAAAGGTAGACTCACCTCTTTGTAATCATTGACGTCAGTTTTCATGAAGAGTCCCAGGCATTAATTGAGTGGTTTCCTTTTTAGTTTCCTGTCACCAAAGTTCTTTAGTAACTCCCGTACATCCATTTTTTTTAACTTGCTCCGAATTTATTGACAGAAATGCTACATCACTCGATCTACTTTGGCCCATTAGTCCACCAGTCATAATATGAAAATTAGTTGAAAAAATCTTTATAAGCATGGGACTTTGTAAATAGATGTATTAAGTTGCATTGAGAAACGTACTAAAAGTCCCCAAGAATCGCAAGTGTGCTATGACCACCATATTGAAAAATGGCCGCCGCAAGAAAAGAAATGGTTTTAAAGTTGCGATCAGTTTAAAAAATACTTATAAGTATGGAACTTACTTTATAGCTGCATTGTGTTAGAGTAAAAACCATACTAAAAGTTGGAACAGAATTATAGGTGTGGTAAGGCTGCCATATTGGAAAATGGCCGACACAATATGAAAAATTCGTATGAACTTGTAACTAGAAGAAAACTTTGCAAGAATGGGACTTCGCAAATAGACGCTTCTGTAGTAGTGAAACACAAAGCATACTTAAAGGCATCAAAAGTTTGAAGTGTGCTATGGCCGCCATATTGGTAAGTGGCCACTCTATCATGGAAATTATTTTCAAGTATGATCAGTTTGAAAACTTTTAAACAGGAGTCTTTGTAAAGAAAAGCATTTAATTGTAGTGAAAAGCACGAACACAAAGTTTCCAAAATCGTAAATGTCATAATGATCACCACATTGGAAGATGACGACACATGTGTAATATTTGCGCAATCTTCCAATAGGGTTTGCACTACAACTAACCGCATCTATCAACAATACTTCATGCTGATACAAGTTATCAATACTTTCATGTTATGACTGGGCAAATCATTCAAAGAAGTTTAGATTTCCAATTATATTTGCTATGTTCTTTTACTAAGAAAAAAAATAATTTTGATTTGTGGATGATAGATTATTTATTATTTTTATGTGTGTTTCAGGTGCGAGATTGAGAACATATTGTGAGTAAGCACTCAACAACCATGGAAGATGAAACGTGCATACATGTCATTCTAATCTGTCAAATAGTAAAGTTGTCACTGTCATGAAGGGATTTACCACTTTGATTGCAGCCAGCGAAGAACGAAAAGATGGAATAAGTCGTCAAGTAGCTACTGTCAAGGCGATTCAAGTTCATGTTTCTTGCAGACTGTCATACACAAAACCAACGAGCATTGCAGCTGCTAAACGAAAGTTAGAAGATGACGACGATAGAGATTCGAACAGTTACCCGCCATTTCTTCGATCATCAACATCATTCTGTTATAAAGATTGCTGTCTATTCTGGGGAGAAGAGGCTCTTGCTCCATACCCAAAACTTCCAAAAAACAGACGAAGACGAATCACTCATATTCTGACAATAGAAATTAGGCAGTCCATTCTCGAAAAATGCAATGAACCTGCAGATGAGTATGGTGAAGCAGTTAGACGACGTGTACTTCCAGTTGACTTAATTGCAGAGGAAACTCGTTATCATACTAATCGTTATGCCGATTTCCGATGGGTGACTGATCGTGAGAAGCGCGGGCGCCCAACAAGAGATGAGTATGATCAAATCATGAAATTACTGTACAAGTACATCGAAGACCGAGATAAATGTCAATACACGCTTACGGAATTAAAAGAAATCATTAAAGAGCTTTCTGGTGGTTGTGAGTGTGCGATTTCCGATTACATTATCAAAGATAAATTAAAGAAATACTTCCAAGACAGAATATTAATAACAGAGGCTTGTGGAGGCAGACCGGTAATCATTAGTTTCCTTGGAACTGCATATAACGTATTGTACGAGCAATGGTGCTCTGAGAGAAAGAAAAGTGTTGAAAACGAAAGGTATAGAATCATCGAAATGGCGGATGAGATTGTGCGGCAAGATATTCGATCAAAAACTTATGGCCTGTCACACTATCCATCGTTGGATGATATGAAAACTGGTGGTCATGATGTAGTACCAGATACTTTGCAACGATTTCTGGAGATCATCATACGAGGAAATAACAGTAAAGAGCGAACTGATAAATCCAAGGTGGTTACATCCTTAAGTCATGCTATAATTTCATCGTTTCGACCCAGACCCTTTCTGTCACCTCTGCACTTAGCTCTCCCTGTTCACCTTCACTAAGTTTGGATCTCGTTACCTGATTGACCTCCTTCATTCCATGTCTTTGTGTGTCCCCTACAACGAAACTGTAGCGTACCTGAATACTGCTGCTTATCATGGACAGTCTGAGTTGCGAAGCAATGGCTTCTCGCAGTACGTTTTTGACAATGCTGACGTAAACACTAAAACATTAGATGGTCATGGAATGGTATACATACTTGGGGGTATCATGTGCGTAACACCTGGTAATGCTGCCAACTCCTCCCCACCTCTTCTTCGTGTGAAAAGCAACAACAAACTGGCCCCATCATCGAATAGTATACCAATAATTCAGTATAAGAAACCACTGCACGTAGGTCTGGAAAACGTGTAGGTGAAGATCTTTAATGTGGAAAGCACCGAGAAAGATGTAATTAGAAATGAACTTCACGTACATTTGCACTGGGTGGCTGATTACCTGCTTTCAAATACTACAATGCCTTTCTGGAATGGATACATGCTTGAAGCCACACAAGAATCCACAGAATACCAAACATCAAAAGTTATACCCTTGCCTTTCATCCACCTCATTGCAGCCAACCCGACATCGCTGTACTCTGCACTGCTCTACGCAGCATCTGAATCCCATCGCAGAAATCAACCTTGTATTGTGACATTCGATCAGCCACTCTTTATGAAGGTATGCGAAATAGTTGAATCATCTGCCGTCGACAGTCCACTGTCTGCCGTCATTGTCAGGCTCGGAGGATTCCATCTACTCATGAGTTTCTTAGGGAGTATAGGAACCATCATCAGTAAAAGTGGAATTGAGAGACTATGGTAATGTGTATATGCCAGAGAAACCATTCCACAATTTATATCGGGTCATGCATTCTCCCGATGTGTGAGAGATCATTTGTCAACAGTCGTTAGCTTATTTAAATGTTTAGTTGAAACGTATCCAACACTAAACGGTGATGTATTACTTGAAGTAGCTGAGCACAGCGAGAGATTAATAAGGAATGAGATAACAACAACTGCTATTTTGTTGTCGGAATTGGAAAAGTTGGCTAGTAATATTGTTCAGCCAAGTTTTTATCTTGAAGTTCTCGCGATGGAAATATCATCATCGTCTTCTACATTGTGGCCAGTGAACTGTGAATTAACTCAAATCCTTTCAACATCTAATTTGCATATCCATACACGTGGTTTAACCTTATCACATTTTAAAATGAACTGCCAACATTGACCGGTTGGTCAACCCAGCTCGTACCTGGAGCACCTCAACTCTAGGAATCTTCTCTGTTTGTCGATAGAGCCAACAAATTTGTTTAGTTCGCTATAGAATTAAGCAAAGGGGCAAAGCTAAGTAGCCGCCCAAGGACTTATTCAGCGGCCTGCACCCACTTAGTAAAGTCCCGGATCCTTTGGCCCAGTGCGAACGGTTCTCAGTAACTTTTTGAATTTTATGCCGTGCCGACAGACATGCATTCCATGGATACACCATCTTCAATTTTTGGTGAATTCTCAGCATAACCTCAAGGAATATACGTCGTTGGATTACTTTCAGTGTTACCCCACAGTGTTAATCCCAATGTGCATTATTTAGCGGTGAGAGAAAAGTGCTTGTGGTGAACCCCAAAATATAATATTTCATTCATATCCATATCTATCTATCTATCATATATATATTTTATATTTTTATTTTATATTTATTGAAATAGTTAAGTGTCTACATTCATATCAGTTTTTAGTGTTGTAGTGTTGTGATTATTTTTCTTCTATATATATATATAGTGCTTTTAATAAATAAGCATAGTATAATTTTATTTAATGTGTTTTTGTTGCGTGTGTGAATGGTATTTTTGTGTGTCGGGGTCTGAGCGATCAGCTGGACGTCCGTGTGGATTTCGAGACGAGACATCCGAACCTTTCGGTGCTTGATGCTCATCTTATTGTTGAAAGCAGAGAGCGATCCGGGAAAAGTTCTGTAATCCCTTTTTGGAAATGTTCTTTAATGTCTTAACCAGGTACATTCAGATCTCCTGAAAGTACTCGTTGGTGGGACGTCAGGAACAGATCTGGAAAGCGGTTACACAACTATTATGATGGGACTGGTACTGAAGTATACCCTCTATGAATCTCTTCATGATGATATTAACAAGACGAAAGTACGTACTATGGTGAATGAGATATAACCAAAAAGTATGGTTAACTCTTTAAAGTTTTATTTTCTATTTAACTAAAATATTCTCCAAATATGAGACAAATAATAGTAGATATTATTACGATATATATTTGTGTGTATGTACACACTGCAAATTACACTAAAAATCTGAGGGAGTTGGCAAGAGTCAAGTGGCGACCCTAATTTAGTAACTACGTAAGTATGCAGAACACTAGTTATGTGGTTCCTAGACGGATCCTGAAAAAGAAACATACTTACTTTACCAAATATGGGTATTAGATTCCCATGATGCCATTATCAAGGTTGGTCGCAGATTGTTCCTCTAGGCGAATCTTCCTTAAGCAAGTCTTACATTATTGTGAATGCACACAAAGTAGGTGTAGGACGAGTAAGATTGAAGGAGAGTGAGGCTCATAGAGAAGGTTCGATTCCGACACACCTTTCGTTCACGCCGGCGTCTCACAATCTAATTCAGTACTTGCTTAAGCAACTCCCAGTATCATGTCCCTTGGATAAGATAGTGAGTAGTCAGCTATCTAAACGGCCTCGAGAAAACCTTCTGTCATCAGCGCCAAGTTCACAGGATACTTATAAAGAAAACGGGGACGTTAGCTATAATACACTAACGGGATCGAGTAGCATAGTATGTCTATCGACTGATCCTCCAAACCGCTGTTAGTGGTCATTAACTCTTAGAACAATAATCCATATGATAAATGAAATAATCCTTTCAAGCTAGCAAATTTATTACAAGACTAGTGAAAATAATTTATACAATAGAATTACAAAGTAAGAATTCCGAAGTAACTAGCATTTCTTCAAGATTTACAAGAGTTCTATTCAATTTTATATTTTAACCATTTATGTAGTTTATTTTCATAATATTAAACACCCAATTGAATACCCTTTATGTCATTGGCTATCTCACGACTGTATGGTAGTCTACCTACGTCCGAAAAGGAAAGTGTGGCAAAAATAATTTACTAAGCTAGAGTTAATGATCTGAATGACGGAAAGTTGATAAAGTCCAAAGTTTCAGCCTCCCAACCTTCATATCTGCAATTTCTTTGCCGTTTAGTAGAAAGCAAAAGAATTATTTCTTACATACCTGGAGTAACTTCTACACGAAGTGTTGACTGACACCCCGCGCGTCGACGTTGAACCAAGACCCGCGCAAGCGAACACAACACAATACTAGCCCCAAAAATCACCCCGAGAATTTCCGTTTTTAATTTTTATATGCGCTGTTTGACGTAAGATCACCCACTCAGCAACTGAGTCGGCAGAAGCCGTTGTTATTTTTTTTGGTTTTGATATAAAGCTGCACAATTTTATCAAACACTGTCATTCCCTTCCTTTGGAAAAATATCGCAACCCAAGACTTCTAGGATGTGCAGGAACACTGACGAATTTAGAATAATTCTGAGCGTCATACTTCAGGAGAACTCAATTCCGTAATTTGCGTAGAATAGAGATCTCAGAAACGCTCTGACTTTTGTTCGTCACGTACTTCACGGAATTGTTTGCTCATAATTTAATACGTGTTTATCATCGGCTACTTATTTACGTCAATCCTTCTATCGTGGCTTGCTCTGTTACCTTTTCCAAAGGTGTGGGAGAATTAAAAAGACACTAAAAATAACAATCATGTTGGCATGGTGCCTACAAGAACCAAATTTTAATAACGATCCTCTACCGACTTTCCTCAAGAGTGGGTCACTTCATGTCAGTAGTGGCCGAAATAAATCAGTGGCGGCTTCACCCTAGTTTCAAGACCAGGCTAATGAATACCATTGTTTTTCTATGAAAGAGTACCAGAGTAATGTTGTTACGGTACAATAAACTCCATATCAAACGCGAGATAATTTGTTTTCGGGTTATGGTACATTTTTTTTCGTTATTGCATGCATAATATTATTACCGTTTGTAGATTATATTTAAAAAACAACTGGTTATGGTACATTACCTAGTATGTAGACATGACAAATATTGTTACCCAATTATTTTTGTGTCTTTCCTGACTGACAAAATGTTCTGAGTTATGCAATCGTATCTTATTAATTAAATAGTCTAACCTTTTAACAAGTATATATATATATATATATATATATATATATATATATATATATATATATATATATATATATATATATATATATATATATATATATTTGGTCTAGGAATTAATTCGTGCGGGTGGACAAGAGATGGCGCAACGAACGGAGCGTCCCACAGTTCCGTGTATCAATACATGTGTTGCAAACCCCTGTCATCGCGTATCGTTCGTAGTATAGGGCAGTGGATTAAAGCGTCAACAACACCAGTTTGTAGTTAAGTGAACATGGCGCAATTTGTGCCTGATAAAGTGTTTTTGCGGGGTGTCTTACTTTAACATGCAGAAAAGTGCGACTGAAAGTCATCGTATTTTGGTGGAAGTGTATGGTGACCATGCTCTAGCTGAGCGAACGTGTCAAAAGTGGTTTGCACGGTTTAGAAGTGGTGATTTCGGCTTGGCAGACCAAGAGCGAGCTGGACAGCCAAAAAAATTTCAAGACGAAGAATTGACAGCATTGCTCGAGCAGGATTCGTGTCAAACGCAGGAACAACTTGCAGCAGCATTAGGCGTTGATCAAACAACAGTCTCCAAACGCTTGAAAGCCATGGGAATGATTCAAAAGATGTCACATTGGGTTCCACATGAATTGAATGACAGAGACGTTGAAAGCCGAAAAACCATTTGCGAATTGCTGCTTCAACGACAGAGCAGAAAGGGGTTTCTGCATCGAATTATTACGGGTGATGAGAAGTGGATCCATTACGAGAACCCTAAACGAAAAAAGGCCTGGGTGAAACCAGGTGAACCAGGTCCATCACAACCAAAACGAGATATTCACTGTGCAAAGGTTATGCTGTGCATATGATGGGATATGAAAGGTGTGGTGTACTATGAGCTGCTGCAACCGGGTGAAACTATGAATGGAGAACGTTATCGACGACAATTAATGCGTTTGAAGCAAGCTCTGGCCAGAACACGAGCAGAATGGGAGAACACACATGATAAACTTATTGTTCAACATGATAACGCTCGCCCACATGTCGCAAAACCGGTCAAAACCTATTTAGAAAATGTCGGATGGGAAGTTTTACCCCACCCGCCGTATTCACCAGACGTTGCTCCTTCGGACTACTACTTGTTCGATTGCATGAACAACGATTTGATTGGACAGCGGTTTACTTCTTCAGAAGATATCGAAACATGGGTCTCTGACTGGATCGCTTCCAAGGATGAGGACTTCTTTCGCCACGGAATCCGTACATTGCCTGACAGATGGGCGAAAGTGGTGGCTAGCGATGGACAATATTTTTCTTAAGGTATTTATGTATTTTGTGTTTGTACTACAGCTTCAATGTGTGCGTACCAACCGCACGAATTAATTCCTAGACCATATATATATATATATATATATATATATATATATATATATATATATATATATATATATATATATATATATATATATATATATATTTGTAGACTGTAACATGTGTTCGATGCCTCGCTTCTTACTCTCATAGAGTTTACAGTTATGGATCCTAAATTACAAAGTGAAATTAACGAATAAAAATTGCAAAGCTAATTAAGTTCTAGAAATCCCATACAATTTCCAAAAAAGAGAGCCTACATGGATTTCATTTCTATTTATTCAGTCCAGGAGGCAATACGCTCACTATGCGTTGAATTTTAAAAATTTTGGTTGCTCCTAAGTTCTAGCAGCAGAAATAATGATTATCATACTCCAAATTTTGTTGTAGTTAATTATTAACCTTCTGTAAGTTGACCAATATCTTACTACCAAAATAAAACAAAGAAAAAAAATATTATCCTTCGAACCAACAATTCATAATTCCTACATTAGGGTAAACTCTTAGAAAATCGGACTATCAAACTTCTCCCCCTCCTCAAGGAGATAGAGATCTCTCTAAGAATGATTTTTTTTCTGTCCCGCTCCATGTCTATCCGAACGTAAACATACCAACTTTCAGTGGCGATAGAAATGAATCGGTGGAACGTTTTTTAGAAGAGTTTGATACAGTTGGACGCATTTATGACTGGACGGATTTTGACAAAGCTTGTTATTTACCTGCCTGTTTAAAAGGTTCTGCGCAAGATTTCTATCAGGTGGAGGAGCCACAGCTAGCAGGCCTTGGATATAAGGAATTGGCTGCTCATTTGCGCCAAGCACTACCATCGATTGAGAACCAAGCTCGATTGGAATTTGACTTAGTATGCAGAAGGCAGCTGGTCAATGAAGATAGTATGGCATACGTATACGCCTTACAGCGAGACCTGAAACTACTCAATGGAAGAATAGAGGACACAGAGTTATTAAGTAGGATGCGAACGGGATTGCTCCCTGAAGCCTTATATTATTGTTTATCGACTATTGAGGAAGAAAATGATTTGGAAAGCTGGTTGGAAGCTCTGAAACGATTTGAAGCAGCAAGGAGAATGTTTTTGCAGCGTAACATGCCCGAGTCGATTTACCGTAGTACGATTGCTAGCTCACTTAACACCCTGGAAGACCCAGATTTTGTTAGTGTTGGAATTTGTTGCACGGATCCAATAGAGGCGGGGGAGGAACCAAAACCGTATCGCCTCAGCTACTCCAATAATTTTGGTATAGGGATGGGAGGAGGACGATTGTGTACCGTGAAGATTAAGGTTAGTTCCACCTGGACTTCCGGTCTCATTGATTCTGGGGCAGAGATAAGCCTTATCAGCGATAGATATCTCTCACATCGATTCCCGATCGCTGACCGATTGAAAGGTTATGTGAAAATAAGGGGAGTGGGAAGTAAACCCTCTGATTTTCTTCCAGTGGTGCGATTATCATTCTATCTTCGAGACCACTTGAAAACCACCTCGAGGAAGTATATGGATATGGCTATAGTTAGTGCTAAAGATTGCGCTTATGACGTAATCTTAAGAGCAGATTTCCTCCACTGTTATTGTCTTTCAATACATTCGCGGTACCTATCGTTGGCTGATAAGGATGGAAATCATGCTGGAGACCTCTGGTTCGAGATCCCCAAGAGTTACAGAGGTTTTCATAGGCGTATGATCAGTACCTTAGACTTGACCCATGTAGAGCGATTTTCGCGAGGAAGACGAAATCGTAGACGAGTGACCTGCAGTCCGATGGGAAGTTTTCCTTCGGCATGGAATTTCAACCAAGCTTTACAGTTCGATGGGGCATCGACCCCCGAACCTAAAATGCATTCCCAGATAAAACAAACGATACTTCGTCATCAAAATCGATCACAGAGAGATCCCAGATCGCCCCAGAAATCATTTCCCGGGTCATCTCACAACGATGGCCAACCTTCGGTCTCTCCCTCCCAAAAATTACTCAGCGAAATAATCAATAATGAAAATAAAGGAAGTAGAGCAGGAAAGACTTTTCATTCCCCATTGGAATATGCGAATTCACGAATAAACAAGCGAAGACAATTCAGAGATGGTAAAGCGGCAGACTCTGTCGACCTCCTACGTGAATCAAGAACTTCATCGTCTGTGAGGGGGCGCAGAACTTTTTCTCGAGAACAGAAACGGAGACAGTATTTCCATAAATCCAAGGATAATAATTCTCTCGGAAAACCCCCGGAGAACAATAGGAATACCTGTGCTAATCAGTCTATAAGCGACGCTAGTAGAACATGTTTCCCCACCCACATGCCTTCCATTACTGTAACTACTCCATATTCAGATACTTTTGTTGTAGATTTACAGGGAGAATCTCCTCAGTTGGAGGTTAGTAAGAGTCCCAATAAGGACGCTAAAATGCCATCCCCTCAGAGTGCCGTCAGCAAACCCCTAATTGAGAAACAGGCGATTAGAGAAGAAATGGCACACCACTGTCAGAGTAAGATAATTAAAGATACTACTCGTGACCCCAATAATTACGAACACGCTAACTTCCCTCAGGCTAAAAATACAATTGCGGTAACAGTAACCTTAAGGCAAGAGTCTGATGGTCTTGCGCAATACGATATTGCTATACCTTACGGAGTCATCCTACCTTTTAAAGAAGAGTATCTTATCAGAATAGATACACCGCGACCCGATATATACTCTTGGGATTTTCAACCGACTTCTGGATTGAGAACATGGTATCAATGCTCTTTCCCTCAATTAAGAGTAACTAATTCCGCTGGGAAAATCCAAATTCCCATCATAGGACTAGGATCTCCAATTACTGGCGAATTTTTGCCTGGTGGCTTGCTCTTAAGCACACTAGTCCCGACACCTAGCGAAAAAGGGACGGAAGAAAATAATCAGACAAAAGTGAGCACCGTTTCTGTTACAGAGCGACAAGAATCACACTCAGGTGCTGGGGCTCAGCTCCAGTCCCACAAAGGTTGCCAACCTTTAAATTATTTGACTGAAAATAATGTATCAACGTCCCAGTCATGCGGGACAGAGGCGCAACATGAGCCTGCTAATATGACGGGCGCTGAGATCCCTCCTCCTCGTTACGAGTCCGAAGACAGTTCTGAAGAGTGGAAAACGGAATTAGAAAACGACCCCGAGACTCTTGGTCAAGTCAGAGATGAAGAATTTCTCAGTTGTGTTAAATCAAACGAATATGACTCTGTCGCAAGACCATCCTCCAGTAAAATTTTTGATGAGTACTTTAACTCCCTAATATCCGAACATTTTCCGGATCGAAAAACACAATGGGAGTGTACGAAAAGACAGATGGACACACGGGTTATTCAAGCAATTACTGATACTATAAAATCCCCGAATAAGCCTGGTTGGATAAGACTGCCATAAAACTGGTAGATATCTTGAAATATAAATACCCACTGACTTATTTTTCAATGATATCAATGATGGCGGTAATAATCATAATAATAATGAAAATAACCTGAAGTAAGCCACTTTGTCAGAAAAATCTCAATTTCAGTTCTTATTTTATTTTATCCTTTTTTGTCTCAATAAACAATACTATTTTATATACAGGCGCGAGAGCAAATTGTGTAATGTATACGATTTTCTCACTTTTAGTTGAGTTCTGAAGAAACTCAAACAAGAGTGCAGTTTAAATTTATTTAACTTACGTAGGCAGGGCGAGAAACAGGAATTACAAGTATACAATGGGCAATGAGTAAACTAGGAAGCATACATTTCCTTTCATGCGGTTGCTCGATAACAAGAGAACTTAAGTTTACTTCAAAAGAGTCACTATGATGTAACTAACCGTTCAAAAATGAATGACAAGTTATCAGCGGATGTTTTGGTTCCATATAAACTTAGCAACGTAGCTGCGGTGAGAAGCACTATCGCCGGAAATAGGTTGCTTGAGTGCATTTAGTAGGAGATAAGCCGCGTGAAAACGTCACTGAAATAGTTAAGGACTGTTTTACATAATCTAAATAAAATTTCAATCTAAACAACTTATAGTGTTCTTTAACCACAAAATTCTGCTGTGTTTATAAATTGATAACTCCCAAATTGTAGTGTACAGTTGAGAGTACAAAAGGAAGCACTATTATGAGTCCATTACAGGATGCTTGCAGATAATTTTGGAATATCACGTGCACGAGAAATACCCCTTGGTAAGGTTCAATGTTACATTATACTCTTATTTGCGGAATTGTTATCCCTACCTACTTAGGCAACAAAAACTTTCCTTCTCGTCATATGATTCCTGCAGGGTGGCCAACCTGTTAAGGATTACAGCTACCAGATAGATTCCGTAAGATTAATATTAATCATAATAATAATAAAAGGAATAAAAACAGGTTTATCGATTCTAATGTTAAACACTTGTAGAGTATAGGACACTTTCGAATGAATGTGGGCGCCCATGAATGAGTGTTTCGTCTAGTACTATACCCCTATTACTCTTCATGAATATTTTAACATTATAATCGACGAAATTGGTCCAGACACTTAACTTTGCATTCGATGTAAAATCTCATATTATCTCATTGCATAATATGAAATAATCAGTGAGCTCACATTTCAATTTTTTTAACATTATTCCACGTTCGCCTGAAAAATTCTATCGGGTTGCATCCCTCATTTCTCAGTAGGAGTAATATAATAAATAGTAAATTGTGGTTCTATGTTTTTAGTATGGAACGTCAAAGGAGAGTAAATCCACGTCCGCTTTCTGAGCAGGTGTATTTCCCCCTCCAAATAAAGGAAAATCCATGATACATATGGCTTTTTATACTGTAACTTTTGGGATCTCTACAGCACTGTCCTCATAGGAACTTGCAATAAAGTAGTCATGACGAAATAATAACTACAGGGAGTTTATAATGTAAGGCTGTGTTGTTGAATTGAAATTGAATAATTGAAATCTCTAATACACACTATCAAGCACAGGTGTTCTATCCTTTCGCCGACTTCCTAGCAAAGGACTAGCCTCCTCCAGGTGGTAAGCAGCGAGTAAATGGTTCACGAGCGGCGCTTGAGTGCCAAATGCACTACTTTGTCTCCTAACACTTTTTGTGACTCAGTATATGTGTCAGTTATTATACATGACAGTGACATTAATATACTGACTCAGTATATGTGAGTCAGTATATTACACGACTCACATATATTCATTTTGCACCCCGAATTTATTAAGTATGGTGTGTATTCCCTTTTTGTGAATGTAACTAGAACAATAACTGATATACATGTTAAACACACCACTTGTGCTCATGCAACTCTCCGCCATATCAAAGTATTTTCACGTTATTAAAGTATCACGTTGACAAAACATTTTCTTCTAGTAGTTCCGTGTCTTGCACTCCCGATTCTGATTCAGCCTCTGAGGATTCGTAATCGCACGTGATCGCATCATTATTTGTATCTTCGATACTTTCCCGTGCCTTAATTGTAATACCAATATATTAGTAACGTTCCTTACATTTGTTATATTGTCGCATCAGACGTAACACTGCAGACAGGCGATGGCAAATGGGATCGTAAGAGCTTATACTGCTATCTTGGATTCCCACATTTGACTCACTATTCATTTGTTTTCTTGTCAATTTTTATTAGATCATTAATGCCTATTCTAAAGGGACCTATAGCTATAGGTAACGGATAAACAAATAAGTAACTAAAAAAATCACCTGAAAAAAATATATGTATTTCATCAATATTTCATTTTTTTAGTAATTATTGCTTTTGTATGAATTCGTATTGTAAGGTCGATCACCACCTCCTTATTTCCGTTCAAATTTTTATTTTCCGGGAGGTTCCGGCGGGCATACTGCCAAGGCAGGTTTTATAATAATTCCACGTCATTGCCATTAGGTAATGTTGAGAAGTAATAAAAATTCGAACATCTTGTAACTGATCTCAGTTACTTGTTTAATGCTAAGAACGCTAAGGTAGGAGATATACGATATATAAAGTTTATAGCAGAACTTCGTCATTCCAAAATGGTAAAATTTATGGACCCCCGTTTTTTTTCTCGCCTTGTTCTGGCCCATCCTCCAAGCCGCAATTCGAGTGCTTCCTGATTCAGCTTACTTAAATATCTGCTATCTAGTTAAATCAACACTTGTGACCTTACACATTACCTCAACAGTGGATTAATTTGTTTAAATTAAATTTGCGTTAGGTTAAGTGTCTCTTTCAGAAACAGGCCAGCCGCTTGGCACCTCCATGGATCAGGGATGCAAACCATAAATATTGGACCAACCAAGGAATTGGCATAAGGAACACATTGGATGGAAGACGTATAGTAAAACCCATTTTGATTAATTCTTACGTTTCCGTTTTCACTTTAGACTGATACAAAAACATATACCTATATACCTAGATTTCTTCTACTTAGGTATGAATTAAGGTAATGGAGGAATAAAGTGAGTTAAGTAGTTATCAAACACTCATGATGTCTGAGATTAACATCAAAATTCAAACAAAGAAAAGTCTAAATCTAAAAATTTGGCAAATTGGTATAGATTATAAAGGTTAAACAAATTAGTTTCAGCTGTCAGTTCCACCTGATTCAGTACATCCACTAGGAAAGTGTATTGATATAAAGATAGGGCTTCGTTTATAAGAACACAAGATTCTAGTTACAAGTATGATCTTCTCTGATAAAAAGAGAAAACATCACTAGTTATAGAAACTGAATTGAGTAATGTTGACTACGTTCTATAAGGATACAACAGACGACAGATTGCAGAGTTATTGGTAGAAATTTAGAAAAATTGGAAAAAAAATCTGACTAGTTTATAAGAATTCGGATATTCTAGTTTATAAGAATGTTTTGGTTAAAGTTTAAAACCCAAGAAACTCTGTGACCTAAAAAACTACCGTAAAAAAAACTGTAAGAAGCTAGTGTAGAGAAACTTCTCTCTTTCCCCCCCTTCCATTACGAAATAAGATCCAGAAAATGAAACTTAGTATAAGAATGTAGGAAAACTAGGATCTGTTGAACACAAGCAATTTATATGTCTATCCCAAGGTCTCCTCCCACATGTTCATTCTACAAACATTCGACAAATAATAGAGTCCCACAAGTTGTTGTTGTGATCAATTTGATAATAGAGAGTAAGCCAGCATAGGCTAAATTCTTCTATTTATTCCTACATATTCTACTTTACTATCAATTCTCCGATGTGTGGTCAGCGCACATGACTTTATAAAGGGGAAAACCAAATCCACTCATGCAAAATTAAATGAAGCTTGGATGAATAGAATCCCTCATAGTATTTTTTTAATAGCTCAAGAAGTTATCAACCTGATCTCTCCCATGTAAGCCCGAATGTTTTAAACACAAAAGTACAAATATTTTCTATATTTTAAGACAATTGAGTACTTCTACCTAGTCACTCACTAGACAAGGCTGACCCCCGACTTAACCTGATAGAGTCCAGCCCAGAGATACTACCGCTGGATGGTGTCAGAAGAGGCGACTCCAGTGGGAACTGAACGCTCATGAAATCAGACCGACGTCCGAATCTACCCGACGGTGGTGAAGAAATTAGCACGACTTTACATCTCTACTGCACTTTACCCAATACTATTAACCTTGGTATGGGATCCAATAGAAGGAATGACCGCCTTAGGACAACATCAAATTACCTCCGGAACCATGTGCCCCTCCATGGGAAGAGGCCCATCAACGCCAAAAGGCCACCATAGTTCCAATTAATATGTGCCAGCGATTCCCAGTGCATCAATTCGTTTAGCAGCGTGTAGCCCAGGTGAACAACCACCCTTGTAAATGTGGCAAATCAGCAAGTGTCTTAGTGATACATACAGTTGAAAAACTCAACAGAAAATCCGAATTCAACCGATCCATCAGTGTAGATCCTAGGTGAATAGCCACCCTTGTGAATGTGATAAATTCTCCAAGTGTCGTAGTGAAACATGCAGGAGAGAAACTCAACAGAGGATCGGAATTCACCGAATTGTTCTGACTTACTTTCCTAGTGTTCCTATCTATTATAAATAGAAAAGAACACTTGGGTATGTTAAGTACCTTAGAAAATTTTTTTTGTTTTGTATGTTTTTACCGGATAGAAGCATAAAACACAGCTTCGCTACAAACAACAATAATTTGATTTACAGGTGATAGACCCCTCTTCTACCAATTCAATCATTGTCTACACAATAACGTTATATATGTATACTTTGATGTCCGGTACCCAAGGGCACATGACCTTTTGTGTTTTTCTAACCGAGCGGAGTTAAATACATTTTATAGATATTCTTTGTGCCGTTTTGAAATACTAGCAACTGTTTCACCCGAACGCAAAATTCGAGCGACGCCACTGTAGCTGATTTTTATGCTTCATCCACGAAAGGATGCCTCTTGATAAAGTCCATTTCTCTTGTGACGTATTACACAGCATAGTTCAAGTTCACAACATTGATTATGTGTGAGCGGAAACAGCCTACCAAACAGGAAGTACTTCTAGCCACAGACGAGCTGTTATCGCTCAGCCTGTTCACAAAACACGCATAGAAGAGTGTAGAACAAACGATATAGGAATAATATTGTCAAGAGGCTTAACAGCTGTAAAAATTAGTTTTGTATTTCTTTTAACCAATGATCGGATCCGGCTGCCGGAAGGCGACTAACCTAGAGTGAATGCTACCTAATTCTTGTATTAAAAGGTTTCGTAAATAATATTGGTGTTGATATTGTCATTATTATTATTAATCATAATAATAATGATAAAAATAATGATATTAATGATAATTATGATAGTAATAATAATAATAATAATAATAATAATAATAATAATAATAATAGAAAACGCAGCATTCTCGCTGGTCGGCTGCCGTTCCGAGCATTGCTATTGAATTAAGTTAATTGCTAGTTAATTAGGTTTAAAAAAAATACTCATATTGTAATTATGTGATTGTTAGTACGCTCAATGTAAATCTTCGCTTAATGACCAGTTGAATTCTTGTATATATTCAATTCAGTTTGAAAGAATAACCCAATTACGGATGGGAGTATGCCAATTTAGCGTACAGTTAGCATAATTCGCAATAATCAAGGGACTTTGTTTATAGTGAAATTAAAATACTTTAGGTTCAATTAATACAGAAATGAGAAACAAAAACAAGACCTATATTTGACTCCTGAGGCAGCGAAACCTTGGAGAAATTGGTTCGAACCCCCACCGTTCATAAATGTAGAATGATTAGGCTTAATAAGTTCTGCATGGAGCTATATAAGATACCCGCCACTCGGCTATGAGTAAGTACCTTATGTTGCCTCTTAAATTATAGGATAAGACTGAAGAGCCCTTGCTGCGACAAGGAATACAAGGTCAATCTATTGTTGAGATGGCTTAACCCTAATGTAGGAATTATGAATTGTTGGTTCCAAGGATAATATTTTTTTCTTTGTTTTATTTTGGTAGTAAGATATTGGTCAACTTACAGAAGGTTAATAATTAACTACAACAAAATTTGGAGTATGATAATCATTATTTCTGCTGGTAGAACTTAGGAGCAACCAAAATTTTTAAAATTCAACGCATAGTGAGCGTATTGCCTCCTGGACTCAATAAATAGAAATGAAATCCATGTAGGCTCTCTTTTTTGAAAATTGTATGGGATTTCTAGAACTTAATTAGCTTTGCAATTTTTATTCGTTAATTTCACTTTGTAATTTAGGATCCAAAACTATGTAAACTCTATGAGAGTAAGAAGCGAGGCATCGAACACATATTACAGTCTACAAAAAAATATATATATATACTTGTTAGAAGGTTAGACTATTTAATTAATAAGCTACGATTGCATAACTCAGAACATTTTGTCAGTCAGGAAAGACACAAAAATAATTGGGTAACAATATTTGTCATGTCTACATACTAGGTAATGAGCCACAACCAGTTGTTTTTTAAATATAATCTACAAACGGTAATAATATTATGCATGCAATAACGAAAAAAAAAATGTACCATAACCCGAAAACAAATTATCTCGAATTTGATATGGAGTTTATTGTACCGTAACAACATTACTCTGGTACTCTTTCATAGAAAAACAATGGTATTATCAAAATTTAATTTTATAGCGCTCTTCTTCCTGGGTATCCGCAACACACATCGTTAACCGAGTACCAGCAGCAATACCTAGCATTTTACACCCAGTAAGTCAGTTAAAATTTCTAATGTTCGTTAAGGTTAATACATGTTTAACATTGATATCAGTCAAGTCTGCTTTATTAGATTCAAATAATAAAAATTAATTATGTACTTCGAAACTTACATACGCATCTCACGACTTTTCGTTGCTTGGACCTACTATGCATAGGGGTAAAAGGTTAATACACGATTATCCAGTTAATAACTTTAAATTATAGGTAATACCAAATTTATTGAAAGTAACAAGCTTTCAATATCTTTAACTGCGTTCAATACTTTTAACTGTGTGCAACTCTCTGCTTTTAATGTTATACGTATTGTAGCTGCGACTTAGAATAAAATCCGTATTGTTATTTAACCGGACAGGTAAAAACTATGACTGTATAATTAAGAAAAAAAAGTGGAAAAAGAAAAGTAAAGATATTATTGTTCATCTGAAAACGCATACTAGATCCAACAACTCTGTCGAGTAACTTGACGCATTTTTTCTTTTTCTGTTTTCTTTTTTTAAAGTCCAACTTTCAGCGGATGTTACGGTGTAACATTAGCCTGGTCTTGAAACTAGGGTGAAGCCGCCACTGATTTATTTCGGCCACTACTGACATGAAGTGACCCTACTCTTGAGGAAAGTCGGTAGAGGATCGTTATTAAAATTTGGTTCTTGTAGGCACCATGCCAACATGATTGTTATTTTTAGTGTCTTTTTAATTCTCCCACACCTTTGGAAAAGGTAACAGAGCAAGCCACGATAGAAGGATTGACGTAAATAAGTAGCCGATGATAAACACGTATTAAATTATGAGCAAACAATTCCGTGAAGTACGTGACGAACAAAAGTCAGAGCGTTTCTGAGATCTCTATTCTACGCAAATTACGGAATTGAGTTCTCCTGAAGTATGACGCTCAGAATTATTCTAAATTCGTCAGTGTTCCTGCACATCCTAGAAGTCTTGGGTTGCGATATTTTTCCAAAGGAAGGGAATGACAGTGTTTGATAAAATTGTGCAGCTTTATATCGGAACCAAAAAAAAAAAATAAGAACGGCTTCTGCCGACTCAGTTGCTGAGTGGGTGATCTTACGTCAAACAGGGCATATAAAAATTAAAAACGGAAATTCTCGGGGTGATTTTTGGGGCTAGTATTGTGTTGTGTTCGCTCGCGCGTGTCTTGGTTCAACGTCGACGCGCGGAGTGTCAGTCAACACTTCGTGTAGAAGTTACTCCAGGTATGTAAGAAATAATTATTTTGCTTTCTACTAAACGGCAAAGAAATTGCAGATATGAAGGTTGGGAGGCTGAAACTTTGGACTTTATCAACTTTCCGTCATTCAGATCATTAACTCTAGCTTAGTAAATTATTTTTGCCACACTTTCCTTTTCGGACGTAGGTAGACTACCATACAGTCGTGAGATAGCCAATGACATAAAGGGTATTCAATTGGGTGTTTAATATTATGAAAATAAACTACATAAATGGTTAAAATATAAAATTGAATAGAACTCTTGTAAATCTTGAAGAAATGCTAGTTACTTCGGAATTCTTACTTTGAAATTCTATTGTATAAATTATTTTCACTAGTCTTGTAATAAATTTGCTAGCTTGAAAGGATTATTTCATTTATCATATGGATTATTGTTCTAAGAGTTAATGACCACTAACAGCGGTTTGGAGGATCAGTCGATAGACATACTCCCCTTATTTTCACATAACCTTTCAATCGGTCAGCGATCGGGAATCGATGTGAGAGATATCTATCGCTGATAAGGCTTATCTCTGCCCCAGAATCAATGAGACCGGAAGTCCAGGTGGAACTAACCTTAATCTTCACGGTACACAATCGTCCTCCTCCCATCCCTATACCAAAATTATTGGAGTAGCTGAGGCGATACGGTTTTGGTTCCTCCCCCGACTCTATTGGATCCGTGCAACAAATTCCAACACTAACAAAATCTGGGTCTTCCAGGGTGTTAAGTGAGCTAGCAATCGTACTACGGTAAATCGACTCGGGCATGTTACGCTGCAAAAACATTCTCCTTGCTGCTTCAAATCGTTTCAGAGCTTCCAACCAGCTTTCCAAATCATTTTCTTCCTCAATAGTCGATAAACAATAATATAAGGCTTCAGGGAGCAATCCCGTTCGCATCCTACTTAATAACTCTGTGTCCTCTATTCTTCCATTGAGTAGTTTCAGGTCTCGCTGTAAGGCGTATACGTATGCCATACTATCTTCATTGACCAGCTGCCTTCTGCATACTAAGTCAAATTCCAATCGAGCTTGGTTCTCAATCGATGGTAGTGCTTGGCGCAAATGAGCAGCCAATTCCTTATATCCAAGGCCTGCTAGCTGTGGCTCCTCCACCTGATAGAAATCTTGCGCAGAACCTTTTAAACAGGCAGGTAAATAACAAGCTTTGTCAAAATCCGTCCAGTCATAAATGCGTCCAACTGTATCAAACTCTTCTAAAAATGTTCCACCGATTCATTTCTATCGCCACTGAAAGTTGGTATGTTTACGTTCGGATAGACATGGAGCGGGACAGAAAAAAAATCATTCTTAGAGAGATCTCTATCTCCTTGAGGAGGGGGAGAAGTTTGATAGTCCGATTTTCTAAGAGTTTGCTCCGGTCCTGAGTTCGAGACTGAGTAGTGGATAAACGTGGTGCTTCGTTTCAGATCCCTATCTCCTTTATTTCCAGTACTTCCATCTTTCTCTTTCATATCCGGTTGCATACCCTTCGATTCTGTTGTCAAGCTGTTTTCTTGAGACGAGAATTCCTTTTTAAAATTGCAAGGTCTTAAGTTGGTACCTAGGACAGAGGCAAATTCATTCTTTACTTCCTCCTTAATTGAAACTAAATCCTTCCTGTGTAGATTCTTATATCTACAATCTAATTTTTCTTCTTGTGGGGTTCGGGTTCGATCCTCAGACTGTTCTTCGTTAGACACTAACTGTGCTTTACTCCCTTGTCTGGTGCTTGGCTTACAGCTATAACCTTCTTCGATGGTTTGCATGGCTTCCCCACTCCCATTTCGCAGGCTGTGTCTTATAAACGCGGACGTTTTCTCAACAACTTCGTCTGACTGGGTGACAACAGAGGGAGGGATAGAACTAGTTCCATACTTCCCTGGTTCTATAAACCGCCCATACTTCTGCATCTCCTTAGTAGCAGGGGATTCCGATTCGCTTTCTTCTGCGCTGTTTTCCTCCGCCGATGTTGAGCTATAATTGTCTTCATGCGAAGTTTCGTTAAAGTCCGAAGTGCGTTCTTGAGCGGAGGTAGGCAATGACTTATGTTCTGTCACCACTTCTTGCAGGAATTGCACTGATTCTCCGAACTCAGCGTACTCGAAAATCCGCTCGATGTTTCGATTTATTGCTTCTTCGGTCCAACGCTGGTTATCTCCTTCATTTTCTTCTCCGTTTTCATCCTCCTGTTCTTCCTCTTTTGTTTCTTCTTCTTCTTCCTCAGGGATGCTAGGTAGCGTCGGTGATCTGGAAGGGGATCGTCTGGTTGCTTCTAAAGTGGTCCCCTCTTTGATCCTGCGCGGGGTTGATGCGACAGCGGTCTTCCAGTCTGAAGGGCTAATTGTTCCCTCCGGACTCTTGGCCAGGGGTGGCCTGGAGTCTTCAAATTCCGTGGTGTTACTTATTGAGTGTTCGTAGAAGTCGTCAGAACTTAAGCGACCCTCGGCTAACAGGTGTAGTTCATATTCCAGCGCTTCCCTACGCATAGCTTCCTCGTCTCTCTCATCTTGCTCATCGGTCCCCGAATGGGACTGCGATAACGCTTCTGGTATACTAATTAAATTATCTACCCCTTCGAGCTGTACAATTTTATCCTCTAACGGAAGTCGATGATTAAACATGGAAGGTACGGTCTGTGTTGTCTTAGACGATATCACTTTCAAATCAGGATCTGTTTGAATTCTAATTATTTTTGGAAATCTATAATCTGTCTGAATGCTAATATTTTCTGTATTCGTAACTGAATCTGTTTGAATTCCGATATCAAATTTGTCCAATATAGCGTCCGTTGGCAAGAGAACATTGGAGAGGTCTGCTTGGTCGGTCTGGAAAATAATACCAAGTTTTTCACAACCGACCTCACTTCTTCTAATCACGGTAGTTTGAACCTTTTTATTCGCCATATTCCGCATTAAAGGTTTTACCAGCTTGAGTACTAAAGGGGAGAGATTCGTCCTCATCGGTTCCTTAAGAGATGCAATTTTAGCTTCATCTATTCTTATGCTGTCTGAGGGCTTACAATTTCTTTGGATTTACTTGCTAATTCTACTTCGAAGGACTGAAGTTGGAACTCCGACTGCTCTGCCGCAGGCGGTGTGATTGCTTCAGATACTTCGAATTTTACGGGAAGATAAATTGCAGTTGGGCTAACAAGCCCAGTCGTTAAGTCATCTTCCCTAGTAGATTGGGCTGCCCAATCATTGATGTCTGATTCTGGCATAAACCCTGGTTCTAACGATACTGACTCTTTCATCATTTCGCCAAAGATATCAGATTCTACTTCGATGGTAGAGATTGGGTCTGAGTCCAATTCCACTGTTTTCTATTTTAGGGCTTTTTCGAATTCTTCCTATAAATTTAGGGAATTTCGATAAGATCTACTATTTTCTCCAAGAGGAGTTTCTTCAAGTCCCTCAATGTTAAACATTTTTCTAGGTAAGGGATTTGGTTTCTCAGGTCGTCTGTCTGCGTTCAGTTCTGGGTTCGACGCTGAGCACAGGGGGCTGGATGCCGCCAACGGGGTATCTTCACAACCTGTCCGTGGTGCGTCCTGCACTGTGGAACTAGGGTTCGAAACCGGCGTAGGTGGGTCTAAGTACTGTGTTCGGTTCCAGGTATCAGATATCTTTCTCGAATCAGTCTCCACCCAGCGACCAAATTCTGGTCGTCTTGTTCCTAACGCCTTCCTCTTATCACAATGAATGCAATATACATTTCCAAACCGGTCCTGTATAATGCAATGCTTTCCATCGGGAAAGGGTGAGTATGGGTATTGTCGAAAGCCCAATTCCCGGAGAACTTGTTTGAACTTTTTTACTAAAACTCATATTGTATTATTTGTATGTTGCGTGGGCGTCAGTATTTTTTCTTGACATTGCTATCATATTCGTATCCGCTACCTGTTATAGTAACCTATTTAAAACAATGAATTATATACTGCTATTATCTGTTACCACTTCCTTCCTTTCTACATTTCCGATAGACCTGACTTTCTTTTTGTTAAAAAAAATAAAAGTAACTCGTGTACACGTATTGGAGTTTATTTGAAAGGTTGAAGAGAAACATTAAGATATCCGATTTTTATTACCAGGCGAAACGTTTTGAGTTTTGCAATTCTCAGGTGATTGGGTGTAGTCGAATATTCAAAAAGTGACAAGGGACAGTGTCCGAACAGAAATCAAAGTTTTATTTCTATAAAATTACTCTTTAACTTAGATATATTATTTTCTTTTGCATTGCCAAGAGAAAACTTCCGCTCGCGCAAAACAAATATTTAGCTACACCACTAAATAGTCATTAAATATCAACATCACTCTAAAAGAATATTAGACAAAATACTAAACCTAAAACATAAACATAAATACAAGATGAAAAAAATATTTATATAATTACTTTACCTACAACAATATTTTGGCAAAGAAAAATCCAGGGTATGGAGGGTGGGATCGGAGAAAAAGCGTCAAGACAGTGAAAATGCTACCCGGCGCCTCCACCAAAGTTATTACGATATATATTTGTGTGTATGTACACACTGCAAATTACACTAAAAATCTGAGGGAGTTGGCAAGAGTCAAGTGGCGACCCTAATTTAGTAACTACGTAAGTATGCAGAACACTAGTTATGTGGTTCCTAGACGGATCCTGAAAAAGAAACATACTTACTTTACCAAATATGGGTATTAGATTCCCATGATGCCATTATCAAGGTTGGTCGCAGATTGTTCCTCTAGGCGAATCTTCCTTAAGCAAGTCTTACATTATTGTGAATGCACACAGAGTAGGTGTAGGACGAGTAAGATTGAAGGAGAGTGAGACTCATAGAGAAGGTTCGATTCCGACACACCTTTCGTTCACGCCAGCGTCTCACAATCTAATTCAGTACTTGCTTAAGCAACTCCCAGTATCATGTCCCTTGGATAAGATAGTGAGTAGTCAGCTATCTAAACGGCCTCGAGAAAACCTTCTGTCATCAGCGCCAAGTTCACAGGATACTTATAAAGAAACGGGGACATTAGCTATAATACACTAACGGGATCGAGTAGCATAGTATGTCTATCGACTGATCCTTCAAACCGCTGTTAGTGGTCATTAACTCTTAGAACAATAATCCATATGATAAATGAAATAATCCTTTTAAGCTAGCAAATTTATTACAAGACTAGTGAAAATAATTTATACAATAGAATTACAAAGTAAGAATTCCGAAGTAACTAGCATTTCTTCAAGATTTACAAGAGTTCTATTCAATTTTATATTTTAACCATTTATGTAGTTTATTTTCATAATATTAAACACCCAATTGAATACCCTTTATGTCATTGGCTATCTCACGACTGTATGGTAGTCTACCTACGTCCGAAAAGGAAAGTGTGGCAAAAATAATTTACTAAGCTAGAGTTAATGATCTGAATGACGGAAAGTTGATAAAGTCCAAAGTTTCAGCCTCCCAACCTTCATATCTGCAATTTCTTTGCCGTTTAGTAGAAAGCAAAATAATTATTTCTTACATACCTGGAGTAACTTCTACACGAAGTGTTGACTGACACTCCGCGCGTCGACGTTGAACCAAGACCCGCGCAAGCGAACACAACACAATACTAGCCCCAAAAATCACCCCGAGAATTTCCGTTTTTAATTTTTATATGCGCTGTTTGACGTAAGATCACCCACTCAGCAACTGAGTCGGCAGAAGCCGTTGTTATTTTTTTTTGGTTTTGATATAAAGCTGCACAATTTTATCAAACACTGTCATTCCCTTCCTTTGGAAAAATATCGCAACCCAAGACTTCTAGGATGTGCAGGAACACTGACGAATTTAGAATAATTCTGAGCGTCATACTTCAGGAGAACTCAATTCCGTAATTTGCGTAGAATAGAGATCTCAGAAACGCTCTGACTTTTGTTCGTCACGTACTTCACGGAATTGTTTGCTCATAATTTAATACGTGTTTATCATCGGCTACTTATTTACGTCAATCCTTCTATCGTGGCTTGCTCTGTTACCTTTTCCAAAGGTGTGGGAGAATTAAAAAGACACTAAAAATAACAATCATGTTGGCATGGTGCCTACAAGAACCAAATTTAAATAACGATCCTCTACCGACTTTCCTCAAGAGTAGGGTCACTTCATGTCAGTAGTGGCCGAAATAAATCAGTGGCGGCTTCACCCTAGTTTCAAGACCAGGCTAATGTTACACCGTAACATCCGCTGAAACTTGGACTTTAAAAAAAAAACAGAAAAAGAAAAAATGCGTCAAGTTACTCGACAGAGTTGTTGGATCTAGTATGCGTTTTCAGATGAACAGTAATATCTTTACTTTTCTTTTTCCACTTTTTTTCTTAATTATACAGTCATAGGTTTTACCTGTCCGGGTAAATAACAATACGGATTTTATTCTAAGTCGCAGCTACAATACGTATAACATTAAAAGCAGAGAGTTGCATACAGTTAAAGGTATTGAACGCAGTTAAAGATATTGAAAGCTTGTTACTTTCAATAAATTTGGTATTACCTATAATTTAAAGTTATTAACTGGATAATCGTGTATTAACCTTTTACCCCTATGCATAGTAGGTCCAATCACCGAACAGCCGTGAGATGTGTATGTTAGTTTCGAAGTACATAATTAATTTTTATTATTTGAATCTAATAAACCAGACTTGACTGATATCAATGTTAAACATGTATTAACCTTAACGAACATTAGAAATTTTAACTGACTTACTGGGTGTAAAATGCTAGGTATTGCTGCTGGTACTCGGTTAACGATGTGTGTTGCGGATACCCAGGAAGAAGAGCGCTATAAAATTAAATTTTGATAATACCATTGTTTTTCTATGAAAGAGTACCAGAGTAATGTTGTTACGGTACAATAAACTCCATATCAAATTCGAGATAATTTGTTTTCGGGTTATGGTACATTTTTTTTCGTTATTGCATGCATTGTATTATTACCGTTTGTAGATTATATTTAAAAAACAACTGGTTATGGTACATTACCTAGTATGTAGACATGACAAATATTGTTACCCAATTATTTTTGTGTCTTGCCTGACTGACAAAATGTTCTGAGTTATGCAATCGTAGCTTATTAATTAAATAGTCTAACCTTCTAACAAGTATATATATATATATTTTTTTGTAGACTGTAATATGTGTTCGATGCCTCGCTTCTTACTCTCATAGAGTTTACATAGTTATGGATCCTAAATTACAAAGTGAAATTAACGAATAAAAATTGCAAAGCTAATTAAGTTCTAGAAATCCCATACAATTTCCAAAAAAGAGAGCCTACATGGATTTCATTTCTATTTATTCAGTCCAGGAGGCAATACGCTCACTATGCGTTGAATTTTAAAAATTTTGGTTGCTCCTAAGTTCTAGCAGCAGAAATAATGATTATCATACTCCAAATTTTGTTGTAGTTAATTATTAACATTCTGTAAGTTGACCAATATCTTACTACCAAAATAAAACAAAGAAAAAAAACATTATCCTTCGAACCAACAATTCATAATTCCTACATTAGGGTTAACTCTTAGAAAATCGGACTATCAAACTTCTCCCCCTCCTCAAGGAGATAGAGATCTCTCTAAGAATGATTTTTTTTCTGTCCCGCTCCATGTCTATCCGAACGTAAACATACCAACTTTCAGTGGCGATAGAAATGAATCGGTGGAACGTTTTTTTAGAAGAGTTTGATACAGTTGGACGCATTTATGACTGGACGGATTTTGACAAAGCTTGTTATTTACCTGCCTGTTTAAAAGGTTCTGCGCAAGATTTCTATCAGGTGGAGGAGCCACAGCTAGCAGGCCTTGGATATAAGGAATTGGCTGCTCATTTGCGCCAAGTACTACCATCGATTGAGTACCGAGCTCGATTGGAATTTGACTTAGTATGCAGAAGGCAGCAGGTCGATGAAAATAGTATGGCATACGTATACGCCTTACAGCGAGACCTGAAACTACTCAATGGAAGAATAGAGGACACAGAGTTATTAAGTAGGATGCGAACGGGATTGCTCCCTGAAGCCTTATATTATTGTTTATCGACTATTGAGGAAGAAAATGATTTGGAAAGCTGGTTGGAAGCTCTGAAACGATTTGAAGCAGCAAGGAGAATGTTTTTGCAGCGTAACATGCCCGAGTCGATTTACCGTAGTACGATTGCTAGCTCACTTAGCACCCTGGAAGACCCAGATTTTGTTAGTGTTGGAATTTGTTGCACGGATCCAATAGAGGCGGGGGAGGAACCAAAACCGTATCGCCTCAGCTACTCCAATAATTTTGGTATAGGGATGGGAGGAGGACGATTGTGTACCGTGAAGATTAAGGTTGGTTCCACCTGGACTTCCGGTCTCATTGATTCTGGGGCAGAGATAAGCCTTATCAGCGATAGATATCTCTCACATCGATTCCCGATCGCTGACCGATTGAAAGGTTATGTGAAAATAAGGGGAGTGGGAAGTAAACCCTCTGATTTTCTTCCAGTGGTGCGATTATCATTCTATCTTCGAGACCACTTGAAAACCACCTCGAGGAAGTATATGGATATGGCTATAGTTAGTGCTAAAGATTGCGCTTATGACGTAATCTTAAGAGCAGATTTCCTCCACTGTTATTGTCTTTCAATACATTCGCGGTACCTATCGTTGGCTGATAAGGATGGAAATCATGCTGGAGACCTCTGGTTCGAGATCCCCAAGAGTTACAGAGGTTTTCATAGGCGTATGATCAGTACCTTAGACTTGACCCATGTAGAGCGATTTTCGCGAGGAAGACGAAATCGTAGACGAGTGACCTGCAGTCCGATGGGAATTTTTCCTTCGGCAAGGAATTTCAACCAAGCTTTACAGTTCGATGGGGCATCGACCCCCGAACCTAAAATGCATTGCCAGATAAAACAAACGATACTTCGTCATCAAAATCGATCACAGAGAGATCCCAGATCGCCCCAGAAATCATTTCCCGGGTCATCTCACAACGATGGCCAACCTTCGGTCTCTCCCTCCCAAAAATTACTCAGCGAAATAATCAATAATGAAAATAAAGGAAGTAGAGCAGGAAAGACTTTTCATTCCCCATTGGAATATGCGAATTCACGAATAAACAAGCGAAGACAATTCAGAGATGGTAAAGCGGCAGACTCTGTCGACCTCCTACGTGAATCAAGAACTTCATCGTCTGTGAGGGGGCGCAGAACTTTTTCTCGAGAACAGAAACGGAGACAGTATTTCCATAAATCCAAGGATAATAATTCTCTCGGAAAACCCCCGGAGAACAATAGGAATACCTGTGCTAATCAGTCTATAAGCGACGCTAGTAGAACATGTTTCCCCACCCACATGCCTTCCATTACTGTAACTACTCCATATTCAGATACTTTTGTTGTAGATTTACAGGGAGAATCTCCTCAGTTGGAGGTTAGTAAGAGTCCCAATAAGGACGCTAAAATGCCATCCCCTCAGAGTGCCGTCAGCAAACCCCTAATTGAGAAACAGGCGATTAGAGAAGAAATGGCACACCACTGTCAGAGTAAGATAATTAAAGATACTACTCGTGACCCCAATAATTACGAACACGCTAACTTCCCTCAGGCTAAAAATACAATTGCGGTAACAGTAACCTTAAGGCAAGAGTCTGATGGTCTTGCGCAATACGATATTGCTATACCTTACGGAGTCATCCTACCTTTTAAAGAAGAGTATCTTATCAGAATAGATACACCGCGACCCGATATATACTCTTGGGATTTTCAACCGACTTCTGGATTGAGAACATGGTATCAATGCTCTTTCCCTCAATTAAGAGTAACTAATTCCGCTGGGAAAATCCAAATTCCCATCATAGGACTAGGATCTCCAATTACTGGCGAATTTTTGCCTGGTGGCTTGCTCTTAAGCACACTAGTCCCGACACCTAGCGAAAAAGGGACGGAAGAAAATAATCAGACAAAAGTGAGCACCGTTTCTGTTACAGAGCGACAAGAATCACACTCAGGTGCTGGGGCTCAGCTCCAGTCCCACAAAGGTTGCCAACCTTTAAATTATTTGACTGAAAATAATGTATCAACGTCCCAGTCATGCGGGACAGAGGCGCAACATGAGCCTGCTAATATGACGGGCGCTGAGATCCCTCCTCCTCGTTACGAGTCCGAAGACAGTTCTGAAGAGTGGAAAACGGAATTAGAAAACGACCCCGAGACTCTTGGTCAAGTCAGAGATGAAGAATTTCTCGGTTGTGTTAAATCAAACGAATATGACTCTGTCGCAAGACCATCCTCCAGTAAAATTTTTGATGAGTACTTTAACTCCCTAATATCCGAACATTTTCCGGATCGAAAAACACAATGGGAGTGTACGAAAAGACAGATGGACACACGGGTTATTCAAGCAATTACTGATACTATAAAATCCCCGAATAAGCCTGGTTGGATAAGACTGCCATAAAACTGGTAGATATCTTGAAATATAAATACCCACTGACTTATTTTTCAATGATATCAATGATGGCGGTAATAATCATAATAATAATGAAAATAACCTGAAGTAAGCCACTTTGTCAGAAAAATCTCTATTTCAGTTCTTATTTTATTTTATCCTTTTTTGTCTCAATAAACAATACTATTTTATATACAGGCGCGAGAGCAAATTGTGTAATGTATACGATTTTCTCACTTTTAGTTGAGTTCTGAAGAAACTCAAACAAGAGTGCAGTTTAAATTTATTTAACTTACGTAGGCAGGGCGAGAAACAGGAATTACAAGTATACAATGGGCAATGAGTAAACTAGGAAGCATACATTTCCTTTCATGCGGTTGCTCGATAACAAGAGAACTTAAGTTTACTTCAAAAGAGTCACTATGATGTAACTAACCGTTCAAAAATGAATGACAAGTTATCAGCGGATGTTTTGGTTCCATATAAACTTAGCAACGTAGCTGCGGTGAGAAGCACTATCGCCGGAAATAGGTTGCTTGAGTGCATTTAGTAGGAGATAAGCCGCGTGAAAACGTCACTGAAATAGTTAAGGACTGTTTTACATAATCTAAATAAAATTTCAATCTAAACAACTTATAGTGTTCTTTAACCACAAAATTCTGCTGTGTTTATAAATTGATAACTCCCAAATTGTAGTGTACAGTTGAGAGTACAAAAGGAAGCACTATTATGAGTCCATTACAGGATGCTTGCAGATAATTTTGGAATATCACGTGCACGAGAAATACCCCTTGGTAAGGTTCAATGTTACATTATACTCTTATTTGCGGAATTGTTATCCCTACCTACTTAGGCAACAAAAACTTTCCTTCTCGTCATATGATTCCTGCAGGGTGGCCAACCTGTTAAGGATTACAGCTACCAGATAGATTCCGTAAGATTAATATTAATCATAATAATAATAAAAGGAATAAAAACAGGTTTATCGATTCTAATGTTAAACACTTGTAGAGTATAGGACACTTTCGAATGAATGTGGGCGCCCATGAATGAGTGTTTCGTCTAGTACTATACCCCTATTACTCTTCATGAATATTTTAACATTATAATCGACGAAATTGGTCCAGACACTTAACTTTGCATTCGATGTAAAATCTCATATTATCTCATTGCATAATATGAAATAATCAGTGAGCTCACATTTCAATTTTTTAACATTATTCCACGTTCGCCTGAAAGATTCTATCGGGTTGCATCCCTCATTTCTCAGTAGGAGTAATATAATAAATAGTAAATTGTGGTTCTATGTTTTTAGTATGGAACGTCAAAGGAGAGTAAATCCACGTCCGCTTTCTGAGCTGGTGTATCTCCCCCTCCAAATAAAGGAAAATCCATGATACATATGGCTTTTTATACTGTAACTTTTGGGATCTCTACAGCACTGTCCTCATAGGAACTTGCAATAAAGTAGTCATGACGAAATAATAACTACAGGGAGTTTATAATGTAAGGCTGTGTTGTTGAATTGAAATTGAATAATTGAAATCTCTAATACACACTATCAAGCACAGGTGTTCTATCCTTTCGCCGACTTCCTAGCAAAGGACTAGCCTCCTCCAGGTGGTAAGCAGCGAGTAAATGGTTCACGAGCGGCGCTTGAGTGCCAAATGCACTACTTTGTCTCCTAACACTTTTTGTGACTCAGTATATGTGTCAGTTATTATACATGACAGTGACATTAATATACTGACTCAGTATATGTGAGTCAGTATATTACACGACTCACATATATTCATTTTGCACCCCGAATTTATTAAGTATGGTGTGTATTCCCTTTTTGTGAATGTAACTAGAACAATAACTGATATACATGTTAAACACACCACTTGTGCTCATGCAACTCTCCGCCATATCAAAGTATTTTCACGTTATTAAAGTATCACGTTGACAAAACATTTTCTTCTAGTAGTTCCGTGTCTTGCACTCCCGATTCTGATTCAGCCTCTGAGGATTCGTAATCGCACGTGATCGCATCATTATTTGTATCTTCGATACTTTCCCGTGCCTTAATTGTAATACCAATATATTAGTAACGTTCCTTACATTTGTTATATTGTCGCATCAGACGTAACACTGCAGACAGGCGATGGCAAATGGGATCGTAAGAGCTTATACTGCTATCTTGGATTCCCACATTTGACTCGCTATTCATTTGTTTTCTTGTCAATTTTTATTAGATCATTAATGCCTATTCTAAAGGGACCTATAGCTATAGGTAACGGATAAACAAATAAGTAACTAAAAAAATCACCTGAAAAAAATATATGTATTTCATCAATATTTCATTTTTTTAGTAATTATTGCTTTTGTATGAATTCGTATTGTAAGGTCGATCACCACCTCCTTATTTCCGTTCAAATTTTTATTTTCCGGGAGGTTCCGGCGGGCATACTGCCAAGGCAGGTTTTATAATAATTCCACGTCATTGCCATTAGGTAATGTTGAGAAGTAATAAAAATTCGAACATCTTGTAACTGATCTCAGTTACTTGTTTAATGCTAAGAACGCTAAGGTAGGAGATATACGATATATAAAGTTTATAGCAGAACTTCGTCATTCCAAAATGGTAAAATTTATGGACCCCCGTTTTTTTTCTCGCCTTGTTCTGGCCCATCCTCCAAGCCGCAATTCGAGTGCTTCCTGATTCAGCTTACTTAAATATCTGCTATCTAGTTAAATCAACACTTGTGACCTTACACATTACCTCAACAGTGGATTAATTTGTTTAAATTAAATTTGCGTTAGGTTAAGTGTCTCTTTCAGAAACAGGCCAGCCGCTTGGCACCTCCATGGATCAGGGATGCAAACCATAAATATTGGACCAACCAAGGAATTGGCATAAGGAACACATTGGATGGAAGACGTATAGTAAAACCCATTTTGATTAATTCTTACGTTTCCGTTTTCACTTTAGACTGATACAAAAACATATACCTATATACCTAGATTTCTTCTACTTAGGTATGAATTAAGGTAATGGAGGAATAAAGTGAGTTAAGTAGTTATCAAACACTCATGATGTCTGAGATTAACATCAAAATTCAAACAAAGAAAAGTCTAAATCTAAAAATTTGGCAAATTGGTATAGATTATAAAGGTTAAACAAATTAGTTTCAGCTGTCAGTTCCACCTGATTCAGTACATCCACTAGGAAAGTGTATTGATATAAAGATAGGGCTTCGTTTATAAGAACACAAGATTCTAGTTACAAGTATGATCTTCTCTGATAAAAAGAGAAAACATCACTAGTTATAGAAACTGAATTGAGTAATGTTGACTACGTTCTATAAGGATACAACAGACGACAGATTGCAGAGTTATTGGTAGAAATTTAGAAAAATTGGAAAAAAATCTGACTAGTTTATAAGAATTCGGATATTCTAGTTTATAAGAATGTTTTGGTTAAAGTTTAAAACCCAAGAAACTCTGTAACCTAAAAAACTACCGTAAAAAAACTGTAAGAAGCTAGTGTAGAGAAACTTCTCTCTTTCCCCCCCCCTTCCATTACGAAATAAGATCCAGAAAATGAAACTTAGTATAAGAATGTAGGAAAACTAGGATCTGTTGAACACAAGCAATTTATATGTCTATCCCAAGGTCTCCTCCCACATGTTCATTCTACAAACATTCGACAAATAATAGTGTCCCACAAGTTGTTGTGATCAATTTGATAATAGAGAGTAAACCAGCATAGGCTAAATTCTTCTATTTATTCCTACATATTCTACTTTACTATCAATTCTCCGATGTGTGGTCAGCGCACATGACTTTATAAAGGGGAAAACCAAATCCACTCATGCAAAATTAAATGAAGCTTGGATGAATAGAATCCCTCATAGTATTTTTTTAATAGCTCAAGAAGTTATCAACCTGATCTCTCCCATGTAAGCCCGAATGTTTTAAACACAAAAGTACAAATATTTTCTATATTTTAAGACAATTGAGTACTTCTACCTAGTCACTCACTAGACAAGGCTGACCCCCGACTTAACCTGATAGAGTCCAGCCCAGAGATACTACCGCTGGATGGTGTCAGAAGAGGCGACTCCAGTGGGAACTGAACGCTCATGAAATCAGACCGACGTCCGAATCTACCCGATGATGGTGAAGAAATTAGCATGACTTTACATCTCTACTGCACTTTACCCAATACTATTAACCTTGGTATGGGATCCAATAGAAGGAATGACCGCCTTAGGACAACATCAAATTACCTCCGGAACCATGTGCCCCTCCATGGGAAGAGGCCCATCAACGCCAAAAGGCCACCATAGTTCAAATTAATATGTGCCAGCGATTCCCAGTGCATCAATTCGTTTAGCAGCGTGTAGCCCAGGTGAACAACCACCTTTGTAAATGTGGCAAATCAGCAAGTGTCTTAGTGATACATACAGTTGAAAAACTCAACAGAAAATCCGAATTCAACCGATCCATCAGAGTAGAGCCTAGGTGAATAGCCACCCTTGTGAATGTGATAAATTCTCCAAGTGTCGTAGTGAAACATGCAGGAGAGAAACTCAACAGAGGATCGGAATTCACCGAATTGTTCTGACTTACTTTCCTAGTGTTCCTATCTATTATAAATAGAAAAGAACACTTGGGCATGTTAAGTACCTTAGGACAATTTTTTTTGTTTTGTATGTTTTAACCGGATAGAAGCGCAAAACACAGCTTCGGTACAAACAACAATAATTTGATTTACAGGTGATAGCCCCCTCTTCTACCAATTCAATCATTGTCTACACAATAACGTTATATATGTATACTTTGATGTCCGGTACCAAAGGGCACATGACCTTTTGTGTTTTTCTAACCGAGCGGAGCTAAATACACTTTATAGATATTCTTTGTGCCGTTTTGAAATACAAGCAACTGTTTTACCCGAACGCAAAATTCGAGCGACGCCACTGTAGCTGATTTTTATGCTTCATCCACGAAAGGATGCCTCTTGATAAAGTCCATTTCTCTTGTGACGTATTACACAGCATAGTTCAAGTTCACAACATTGATTATGTGAGAGCGGAAACAGCCTACCAAACAGGAAGTACTTCTAGCCACAGACGAGCTGTTATCGCTCAGCCTGTTCACAAAACACGCATAGAAGAGTGTAGAACAAACGATATAGGAATAATATTGTCAAGAGGCTTAATAGCTGTAAAAATTAGTTTTGTATTTCTTTTAACCAATGATCGGATCCGGCTGCCGGAAGGCGACTAACCTAGAGTGAATGCTACCTAATTCTTGTATTAAAAGGTTCCGTAAATAATATTGGTGTTGATATTGTCATTATTATTATTAATCATAATAATAATGATAATAATAATGATATTAATGATAATTATGATAGTAATAATAATAATAATAGAAAACGCAGCATTCTCGCTGGTCGGCTGCCGTTCCGAGCATTGCTATTGAATTAAGTTAATTGCTAGTTAATTAGGTTTAAAAAAATACTCATATTGTAATTATGTGATTGTTAGTACGCTCAATGTAAATCTTCGCTTAATGATCAGTTGAATTCTTGTATATATTCAATTCAGTTTGAAAGAATAACCCAATTACGGATGGGAGTATGCCAATTTAGCGTACAGTTAGCATAATTTGCAATAATCAAGGGACTTTGTTTATAGTGAAATTAAAATACTTTAGGTACAATTAATACAGAAATGAGAAACAAAAACAAGACCTATATTTGACTCCTGAGGCAGCGAAACCTTGGAGAAATTGGTTCGAACCCCCACCGTTCATAAATGTAGAATGATTAGGCTTAATAAGTTCTGCATGGAGCTATATAAGATACCCGCCACTCGGCTATGAGTAAGTACCTTATGTTGCCTCTTAAATTATAGGATAAGACTGAAGAGCCCTTGCTGCGACAAGGAATACAAGGTCAATCTATTGTTGAGATGGCTTAACCCTAATGTAGGAATTATGAATTGTTGGTTCGAAGGATAATATTTTTTTTTCTTTGTTTTATTTTGGTAGTAAGATATTGGTCAACTTACAGAAGGTTAATAATTAACTACAACAAAATTTGGAGTATGATAATCATTATTTCTGCTGGTAGAACTTAGGAGCAACCAAAATTTTTAAAATTCAACCCATAGTGAGCGTATTGCCTCCTGGACTCAATAAATAGAAATGAAATCCATGTAGGCTCTCTTTTTTGGAAATTGTATGGGATTTCTAGAACTTAATTAGCTTTGCAATTTTTATTCGTTAATTTCACTTTGTAATTTAGGATCCATAACTATGTAAACTCTATGAGAGTAAGAAGCGAGGCATCGAACACATATTACAGTCTACAAAAAAAATATATATATACATATATATATACTTGTTAGAAGGTTAGACTATTTAATTAATAAGCTACGATTGCATAACTCAGAACATTTTGTCAGTCAGGAAAGACACAAAAATAATTGGGTAACAATATTTGTCATGTCTACATATTAGGTAATGTACCATAACCAGTTGTTTTTTAAATATAATCTACAAACGGTAATAATATTATGCATGCAATAACGAAAAAAAATGTACCATAACCCGAAAACAAATTATCTCGCATTTGATATGGAGTTTATTGTACCGTAACAACATTACTCTGGTACTCTTTCATAGAAAAACAATGGTATTATCAAAATTTAATTTTATAGCGCTCTTCTTCCTGGGTATCCGCAACACACATCGTTAACCGAGTACCAGCAGCAATACCTAGCATTTTACACCCAGTAAGTCAGTTAAAATTTCTAATGTTCGTTAAGGTTAATACATGTTTAACATTGATATCAGTCAAGTCTGGTTTATTAGATTCAAATAATAAAAATTAATTATGTACTTCGAAACTAACATGCGCATCTCACGACTGTTCGGTGATTGGACCTACTATGCATAGGGGTAAAAGGTTAATACACGATTATCCAGTTAATAACTTTAAATTATAGGTAATACCAAATTTATTCAAAGTAACAAGCTTTCAATATCTTTAACTGCGTTCAGTACCTTTAACTGTGTGCAACTCTTTGCTTTTAATGTTATACGTATTGAAGCTGCGACTTAGAATAAAATCCGTATTGTTATTTACCCGGACAGGTAAAACCTATGACTGTATAATTAAGAAAAAAAAGTGGAAAAAGAAAAGTAAAGATATTACTGTTCATCTGAAAACGCATAGTAGATCCAACAACTCTGTCGAGTAACTTGACGCATTTTTTTCTTTTTCTGTTTTCTTTTTTTAAAGTCCAAGTTTCAGCGGATGTTACGGTGTAACATTAGCCTGGTCTTGATACTAGGGTGAAGCCGCCACTGATTTATTTCGGCCACTACTGACATGAAGTGACCCTACTCTTGAGGAAAGTCGGTAGAGGATCGTTATTAAAATTTGGTTCTTGTAGGCACCATGCCAACATGATTGTTATTTTTAGTGTCTTTTTAATTCTCCCACACCTTTGGAAAAGGTAACAGAGCAAGCCACGATAGAAGGATTGACGTAAATAAGTAGCCGATGATAAACACGTATTAAATTATGAGCAAACAATTCCGTGAAGTACGTGACGAACAAAAGTCAGAGCGTTTCTGAGATCTCTATTCTACGCAAATTACGGAATTGAGTTCTCCTGAAGTATGACGCTCAGAATTATTCTAAATTCGTCAGTGTTCCTGCACATCCTAGAAGTCTTGGGTTGCGATATTTTTCCAAAGGAAGGGAATGACAGTGTTTGATAAAATTGTGCAGCTTTATATCGGAACCAAAAAAAAAAAATAAGAACGGCTTCTGCCGACTCAGTTGCTGAGTGGGTGATCTTACGTCAAACAGGGCATATAAAAATTAAAAACGGAAATTCTCGGGGTGATTTTTGGGGCTAGTATTGTGTTGTGTTCGCTCGCGCGTGTCTTGGTTCAACGTCGACGCGCGGAGTGTCAGTCAACACTTCGTGTAGAAGTTACTCCAGGTATGTAAGAAATAATTATTTTGCTTTCTACTAAACGGCAAAGAAATTGCAGATATGAAGGTTGGGAGGCTGAAACTTTGGACTTTATCAACTTTCCGTCATTCAGATCATTAACTCTAGCTTAGTAAATTATTTTTGCCACACTTTCCTTTTCGGACGTAGGTAGACTACCATACAGTCGTGAGATAGCCAATGACATAAAGGGTATTCAATTGGGTGTTTAATATTATGAAAATAAACTACATAAATGGTTAAAATATAAAATTGAATAGAACTCTTGTAAATCTTGAAGAAATGCTAGTTACTTCGGAATTCTTACTTTGTAATTCTATTGTATAAATTATTTTCACTAGTCTTGTAATAAATTTGCTAGCTTGAAAGGATTATTTCATTTATCATATGGATTATTGTTCTAAGAGTTAATGACCACTAACAGCGGTTTGGAGGATCAGTCGATAGACATACTCCCCTTATTTTCACATAACCTTTCAATCGGTCAGCGATCGGGAATCGATGTGAGAGATATCTATCGCTGATAAGGCTTATCTCTGTCCCAGAATCAATGAGACCGGAAGTCCAGGTGGAACTAACCTTAATCTTCACGGTACACAATCGTCCTCCTCCCATCCCTATACCAAAATTATTGGAGTAGCTGAGGCGATACGGTTTTGGTTCCTCCCCCGACTCTATTGGATCCGTGCAACAAATTCCAACACTAACAAAATCTGGGTCTTCCAGGGTGTTAAGTGAGCTAGCAATCGTACTACGGTAAATCGACTCGGGCATGTTACGCTGCAAAAACATTCTCCTTGCTGCTTCAAATCGTTTCAGAGCTTCCAACCAGCTTTCCAAATCATTTTCTTCCTCAATAGTCGATAAACAATAATATAAGGCTTCAGGGAGCAATCCCGTTCGCATCCTACTTAATAACTCTGTGTCCTCTATTCTTCCATTGAGTAGTTTCAGGTCTCGCTGTAAGGCGTATACGTATGCCATACTATCTTCATTGACCAGCTGCCTTCTGCATACTAAGTCAAATTCCAATCGAGCTTGGTTCTCAATCGATGGTAGTGCTTGGCGCAAATGAGCAGCCAATTCCTTATATCCAAGGCCTGCTAGCTGTGGCTCCTCCACCTGATAGAAATCTTGCGCAGAACCTTTTAAACAGGCAGGTAAATAACAAGCTTTGTCAAAATCCGTCCAGTCATAAATGCGTCCAACTGTATCAAACTCTTCTAAAAATGTTCCACCGATTCATTTCTATCGCCACTGAAAGTTGGTATGTTTACGTTCGGATAGACATGGAGCGGGACAGAAAAAAAATCATTCTTAGAGAGATCTCTATCTCCTTAAGGAGGGGGAGAAGTTTGATAGTCCGATTTTCTAAGAGTTTGCTCCGGTCCTGAGTTCGAGACTGAGTAGTGGATAAACGTGGTGCTTCGTTTCAGATCCCTATCTCCTTTATTTCCAGTACTTCCATCTTTCTCTCTCATATCCGGTTGCATACCCTTCGATTCTGTTGTCAAGCTGTTTTCTTGAGACGAGAATTCCTTTTTAAAATTGCAAGGTCTTAAGTTGGTACCTAGGACAGAGGCAAATTCATTCTTTACTTCCTCCTTAATTGAAACTAAATCCTTCCTGTGTAGATTCTTATATCTACAATCTAATTTTTCTTCTTGTGGGGTTCGGGTTCGATCCTCAGACTGTTCTTCGTTAGACACTAACTGTGCTTTACTCCCTTGTCTGGTGCTTGGCTTACAGCTATAACCTTCTTCGATGGTTTGCATGGCTTCCCCACTCCCATTTCGCAGGCTGTGTCTTATAAACGCGGACGTTTTCTCAACAACTTCGTCTGACTGGGTGACAACAGAGGGAGGGATAGAACTAGTTCCATACTTCCCTGGTTCTATAAACCGCCCATACTTCTGCATCTCCTTAGTAGCAGGGGATTCCGATTCGCTTTCTTCTGCGCTGTTTTCCTCCGCCGATGTTGAGCTATAATTGTCTTCATACGAAGTTTCGTTAAAGTCCGAAGTGCGTTCTTGAGCGGAGGTAGGCAATGACTTATGTTCTGTCACCACTTCTTGCAGGAATTGCACTGATTCTCCGAACTCAGCGTACTCGAAAATCCGCTCGATGTTTCGATTTATTGCTTCTTCGGTCCAACGCTGGTTATCTCCTTCATTTTCTTCTCCGTTTTCATCCTCCTGTTCTTCCTCTTTTGTTTCTTCTTCTTCTTCCTCAGGGATGCTAGGTAGCGTCGGTGATCTGGAAGGGGATCGTCTGGTTGCTTCTAAAGTGGTCCCCTCTTTGATCCTGCGCGGGGTTGATGCGACAGCGGTCTTCCAGTCTGAAGGGCTAATTGTTCCCTCCGGACTCTTGGCCAGGGGTGGCCTGGAGTCTTCAAATTCCGTGGTGTTACTTATTGAGTGTTCGTAGAAGTTGTCAGAACTTAAGCGACCCTCGGCTAACAGGTGTAGTTCATATTCCAGCGCTTCCCTACGCATAGCTTCCTCGTCTCTCTCATCTTGCTCATCGGTCCCCGAATGGGACTGCGATAACGCTTCTGGTATACTAATTAAATTATCTACCCCTTCGAGCTGTACAATTTTATCCTCTAACGGAAGTCGATGATTAAACATGGAAGGTACGGTCTGTGTTGTCTTAGACGATATCACTTTCAAATCAGGATCTGTTTGAATTCTAATTATTTTTGGAAATCTATAATCTGTCTGAATGCTAATATTTTCTGTATTCGTAACTGAATCTGTTTGAATTCCGATATCAAATTTGTCCAATATAGCGTCCGTTGGCAAGAGAACATTGGAGAGGTCTGCTTGGTCGGTCTGGAAAATAATACCAAGTTTTTCACAACCGACCTCACTTCTTCTAATCACGGTAGTTTGAACCTTTTTATTCGCCATATTCCGCATTAAAGGTTTTACCAGCTTGAGTACTAAAGGGGAGAGATTCGTCCTCATCGGTTCCTTAAGAGATGCAATTTTAGCTTCATCTATTCTTATGCTGTCTGAGGGCTTACAATTTCTTTGGATTTACTTGCTAATTCTACTTCGAAGGACTGAAGTTGGAACTCCGACTGCTCTGCCGCAGGCGGTGTGATTGCTTCAGATACTTCGAATTTTACGGGAAGATAAATTGCAGTTGGGCTAACAAGCCCAGTCGTTAAGTCATCTTCCCTAGTAGATTGGGCTGCCCAATCATTGATGTCTGATTCTGGCATAAACCCTGGTTCTAACGATACTGACTCTTTCATCATTTTGCCAAAGATATCAGATTCTACTTCGATGGTAGAGATTGGGTCTGAGTCCAATTCCACTGTTTTCTATTTTAGGACTTTTTCGAATTCTTCCTATAAATTTAGGGAATTTCGATAAGATCTACTATTTTCTCCAAGAGGAGTTTCTTCAAGTCCCTCAATGTTAAACATTTTTCTAGGTAAGGGATTTGGTTTCTCAGGTCGTCTGTCTGCGTTCAGTTCTGGGTTCGACGCTGAGCACAGGGGCTGGATGCCGCCAACGGGGTATCTTCACAACCTGTCCGTGGTGCGTCCTGCACTGTGGAAATAGGGTTCGAAACCGGCGTAGGTGGGTCTAAGTACTGTGTTCGGTTCCAGGTATCAGATATCTTTCTCGAATCAGTCTCCACCCAGCGACCAAATTCTGGTCGTCTTGTTCCTAACGCCTTCCTCTTATCACAATGAATGCAATATACATTTCCAAACCGGTCCTGTATAATGCAATGCTTTCCATCGGGAAAGGGTGAGTACGGGCATTGTCGAAAGCCCAATTCCCGGAGAACTTGTTTGAACTTTTTTACTAAAACTCATATTGTATTATTTGTATGTTGCGTGGGCGTCAGTATTTTTTCTTGACATTGCTATCATATTCGTATCCGCTACCTGTTATAGTAACCTATTTAAAACAATGAATTATATACTGCTATTATCTGTTACCACTTCCTTCCTTTCTACATTTCCGATAGACCTGACTTTCTTTTTGTTAAACAAAATAAAAGTAACTCGTGTACACGTATTGGAGTTTATTTGAAAGGTTGAAGAGAAACATTAAGATATCCGATTTTTATTACCAGGCGAAACGTTTTGAGTTTTGCAATTCTCAGGTGATTGGGTGTAGTCGAATATTCAAAAAGTGACAAGGGACAGTGTCCGAACAGAAATCAAAGTTTTATTTCTATAAAATTACTCTTTAACTTAGATATATTATTTTCTTTTGCATTGCCAAGAGAAAACTTCCGCTCGCGCAAAACAAATATTTAGCTACACCACTAAATAGTCATTAAATATCAACATCACTCTAAAAGAATATTAGACAAAATACTAAACCTAAAACATAAACATAAATACAAGATGAAAAAAATATTTATATAATTACTTTACCTACAACAATATTTTGGCAAAGAAAAATCCAGGGTATGGAGGGTGGGATCGGAGAAAAAGCGTCAAGACAGTGAAAATGCTACCCGGCGCCTCCACCAAAGTTATTACGATATATATTTGTGTGTATGTACACACTGCAAATTACACTAAAAATCTGAGGGAGTTGGCAAGAGTCAAGTGGCGACCCTAATTTAGTAACTACGTAAGTATGCAGAACACTAGTTATGTGGTTCCTAGACGGATCCTGAAAAAGAAACATACTTACTTTACCAAATATGGGTATTAGATTCCCATGATGCCATTATCAAGGTTGGTCGCAGATTGTTCCTCTAGGCGAATCTTCCTTAAGCAAGTCTTACATTATTGTGAATGCACACAGAGTAGGTGTAGGACGAGTAAGATTGAAGGAGAGTGAGACTCATAGAGAAGGTTCGATTCCGACACACCTTTCGTTCACGCCGGCGTCTCACAATCTAATTCAGTACTTGCTTAAGCAACTCCCAGTATCATGTCCCTTGGATAAGATAGTGAGTAGTCAGCTATCTAAACGGCCTCGAGAAAACCTTCTGTCATCAGCGCCAAGTTCACAGGATACTTATAAAGAAAACGGGGACGTTAGCTATAATACACTAACGGGATCGAGTAGCATAGTATGTCTATCGACTGATCCTCCAAACCGCTGTTAGTGGTCATTAACTCTTAGAACAATAATCCATATGATAAATGAAATAATCCTTTCAAGCTAGCAAATTTATTACAAGACTAGTGAAAATAATTTATACAATAGAATTACAAAGTAAGAATTCCGAAGTAACTAGCATTTCTTCAAGATTTACAAGAGTTCTATTCAATTTTATATTTTAACCATTTATGTAGTTTATTTTCATAATATTAAACACCCAATTGAATACCCTTTATGTCATTGGCTATCTCACGACTGTATGGTAGTCTACCTACGTCCGAAAAGGAAAGTGTGGCAAAAATAATTTACTAAGCTAGAGTTAATGATCTGAATGACGGAAAGTTGATAAAGTCCAAAGTTTCAGCCTCCCAACCTTCATATCTGCAATTTCTTTGCCGTTTAGTAGAAAGCAAAATAATTATTTCTTACATACCTGGAGTAACTTCTACACGAAGTGTTGACTGACACTCCGCGCGTCGACGTTGAACCAAGACCCGCGCAAGCGAACACAACACAATACTAGCCCCAAAAATCACCCCGAGAATTTCCGTTTTTAATTTTTATATGCGCTGTTTGACGTAAGATCACCCACTCAGCAACTGAGTCGGCAGAAGCCGTTGTTATTTTTTTTTGGTTTTGATATAAAGCTGCACAATTTTATCAAACACTGTCATTCCCTTCCTTTGGAAAAATATCGCAACCCAAGACTTCTAGGATGTGCAGGAACACTGACGAATTTAGAATAATTCTGAGCGTCATACTTCAGGAGAACTCAATTCCGTAATTTGCGTAGAATAGAGATCTCAGAAACGCTCTGACTTTTGTTCGTCACGTACTTCACGGAATTGTTTGCTCATAATTTAATACGTGTTTATCATCGGCTACTTATTTACGTCAATCCTTCTATCGTGGCTTGCTCTGTTACCTTTTCCAAAGGTGTGGGAGAATTAAAAAGACACTAAAAATAACAATCATGTTGGCATGGTGCCTACAAGAACCAAATTTTAATAACGATCCTCTACCGACTTTCCTCAAGAGTGGGTCACTTCATGTCAGTAGTGGCCGAAATAAATCAGTGGCGGCTTCACCCTAGTTTCAAGACCAGGCTAATGTTACACCGTAACAATATACCACTTCGACTTTGGCAAAATGTCATGCTTAAAGGTTAATTCTTATATGCAGATTCCGTTACTAAAATGAATGTATTTCGTTACTAATCTGATGCAACTGATAGTTTTTATTCTCCTAAAATTGTTATTTTTAATTATGTTAGGAAGTAAACAAAGAATATGGGTAACTTGATAATGGGTCTGTATCACATGAAATCAAGTTGGAAAATGTTACAATGTAGTTTGAGTCTATGGTTCGATTATGTTGTTTATTAAATAATTACAAAGTGGATTACTTCTCTTGCTTAATATTGTTACAGAGATTTACCAATATAGTAAAAAGGTATTTCGAGTTTGTACCTAGCTTTAATTATGTAAAGGGATGGCGACGAGGAAGGGATCAATTTGTTAAGATTTAAATTCTCACTTCTATTTCTGAATATAATTAAAGACAAATACAAACTCGAAATACCTTTTAATATACTGGTAAATCTTTATACCTATATTACCCAAGAGAAGTAATCCACTTCGTAACTAATAAACAGTAACACAACATAATCGAATCACAGGCTTAAACTACATAGCAAAATTTTTCAACCTTACTTCATGTGTTACAGACTCATTACCAAGTTACCCATATTCTCTAAGTTTACTACCAAAAAATTTATTTTTTAATTGTACAAGAAAATCATGAACTATTAAGTGCAGACCGTATCTATTATTGTTTGGTTGTTTCTAGCAGTGAGGCACATACTACTTATAATCCCAGCTACTTGCGATGCTTTCCAATTAAGATCTTCAATTAAAACCCTTGTTAAAAATCAAGTACAGATTTATGAACACTTATTTCACATTCCAGTTGTTTTACAAAGCAAATTACTTTAATTGGAAACAGGGAATCAATATCACAAATTGTCGTTTTAAGAATTACAACATGAGTGAGTAGAGCAGGAAACAAGAAATAAAATTCGGATCCTATATTACGCAGAGATTGAAGCCAACGATGTAACTGAATTTAGTATGTAAAATAGTTAATATAGGTGTTAATTTTGTTCACAACCATTGAGAAAACTACCTTAACACAAGTTTGATATTTTTGCATCGTTTTAATCTACATCATGTGTCTGAACATTCCACTTTTCACACAGTTTAAATGTTTCTTTGTTCACTTTATTTAAATAATCGTTCCTTTTCTTTCTTAAACAGTTTAAACACTTTTCAACAGTCGACACTCCTATTTTGTTACTTCATTTGAACCATAGAAAGTTAATTTATTTTTATTGTTTATTTAACAGGAAACTATCTTACGTTACCAACTAAGAACGCTGAAAAGCAGGTCTATTCAGCCCATTGAACGGCTAGGGTGAAGGATCCCTTTCAAGAGATCGTTCCCCTATTGTGGGACTTTTTGTCATAGTACTTACGATACTGGTCCTACTGAAGATTTTACAATTTACTATTTGATCTCTATATTTATATTTACACACAAACAAGTGATATAAATAATGAAGGGATTATTCGCAAAAAACTCTCATGTCAACTACGACTTTTAACTACACTGGTTTCCAAAACTTAGGTACGATGACTGCTTGAGGACATGGGCTACGAAGAACGTAAATGAAGCTCACCAAAACATTCTGTCATACTACCTACTACATGAACATACCATACATACACCGCACGGAAAGGTCACACTTGCAAGAACCACGGTAGCTCTCCATTGACTTCTGTCCTTAACCAACTGGATCCAGTTTCAACTTTGTATTTCCAATTGTGCGAGATCCATATTAATATTGTCTTCCCACCTGCGCCTAGGTGTTTAGTCTTTCTGAGGTTGAGTTTCGAGTTAAATTTTTGATAGCGTCCCTACTTTCTTCCATTTTGGCTTCAAGGCCTACCCATGTAAGCTTCTTATACCTAATGGTCCTAACAATCTTACGTAAACGATATAAATCATGCAGTTTCATGTTATGAAGTTTAATATTAACTAACTAACAATAGCAACTTGAAAATTTGATCAAAGGACCGCTAGAAAACTAACAAATAAATTATAGCCAATCAATTTAACGCAGAGTATACGACATGCTGGTATTATGAATCTGAGGGAAATTATTGGTTGACTTCATAATTACAATAACTATCCCTCCTTGCCTCTCTTGCATCCCTTCCTCATTGCTGGCCCTAGTACAGTAGCAGAGGTACTCAGTAATCTTCGAACTCTAGTGAAACATGGTATTACCACTCGTACAACATGACAGGATGCTTCACGTACTATTGTATACACAATGCTGGTGATACGTACATGAGGTGTGTGAGGTACTCATCGTTCAAGACAAAATAACATCTATGCAGTTTGTGTCAAGATTCGGACTAAAAGACTGTTCCAAACGTTACAATTGTTAGCTTATACCCACTAGCACAGTGGTATTCAACTAGGGGTACCCGAAAATGTTTCTGGTGGTACGTAATGCTGGTTCTGGAATCTCCTGGAAATATCTGTTGGCAGTTCACTGCAAAGAAATTCGATAACTTGTCAATTTGTGGCTTTTGTATTTATGCTCGAAAAGAGTGCAATGAAATTAGTGACAGTGCTATTTCACAACTTCTTCCACTTCCATCAACATATTTGTATGAACAGGGTTTCTCTCCATTAACATCAATAAAAATGAAGCACAGAAATTCCTTGAATCTGGAATTAGCTCTGATTCTCGTACTCTCGAGATTCGACCAAGAATCGAGGAGTTGGCGTCCCGGAAACAAGCTCAGTCATCTCATTAACACGTTAGTTCTAAAGTTACTTTTAGTTTTTGAATTTTTAACATTGTCCTCAGTGTACGAGTTATCAGGGAGGATGAGGAGAAAATCCTCCTCAGTAGAATTGGATGTCTTCCATACATGTTTTGATATTTCCCATGTTAATTTTTTCATATGTGCATTTTATCCCTCTGTAAATAGTCTTTTAATTGGCACACTGACTGTCCTTTTGTTGGGTGTCTATTTGTCCCCTCTTTAAATCAACGAAACATGTGTATTAAGTTTAATAAGTTAATTTCGTTTTATTTCCTTTTAAACAGCTTCAGTTGTAAACAATCGGATCTTAACTGTGTCTAAGGATACTCGAGAAAAAAAGTTGAATAGCACTGCACTAGCATACCAATCTTGGTTTATACATCATTCAACACATAATCATTAGTATATAATCATTAGCATGTAATAATACTTATCTCCGTGGGCACATTTGCAGCCTTTGTTTACAAAGATAGATGTAATTATTACAATTTGTACAACAGTTTCACTGGTTACATATTAGTAACTCTTCCAATATTTCACATATAAAAAATGAGGAATGTATGTCTCATAAAAAAAAATTAAAAAATGTCAGACCTTAACTATGGCCACCTTTGGTGCTGGTACGTTACTATGTTTACGACGCGTATGTTACAGCTGTATTTCGATTTTTAGTGTCATGACAGGCCTCATGCTAATTGTGTGAGCTCAGTTCACACGAATTCGAAAATGTCCTGTTTCAGTTTTTCAAACACACCCTCACACAAGTGTGATCTACAGTATATATGTATATACGACTCCAAAATTGCATTACCACCTACAATTTCCCTTTTCCTGTAATAGTAGGCAACCTTGGACGTTGTGTTGGACCAAAACTCATTTCTGTTAAATACATCAGTGTGGCAAACAGCAAAAAAGAGAATAAAGTAAAATGTTAAGAATGACCGTTTTGTTATTGTGAGAGACATGACACAAAAAGTTACAAAATGATCTTACTTAAGTAGTCGAAACAAGATGAATGGTAAGGAACAGATATCAGAGGAAAGGAGTTTCTTTCCTTTTAAAAAAGAAACTCGGAAATAAGAAACTAGGTTACATAATGTAAAAGTTGAATATAAACACCTAACAGCACAGGAAACAGAAAGACACAAACACAGATTAAGGGACACCATTAGTGTAGTAGATTTGCGGGCCTCCCATGCAAGATAAACAGACGGGACCTTATTTGTAAACCCAATTGTCATTATTATTATTATTATTATTATTATTATTATTATTATTATTATTATTATTATTATTGAAAACTCGTTTCCTTTCCCAATCTCTGATTCTCCCTAAGAGCATTCCTGCATATAGCGGTCATATGTGTAGTTTTTGTCAATGAGCGGTCTCAAAGTCTAAATACGATGGAAATGTCCGAGAGAGAAGAACAAAAACACTTTGTTATGGTAAATTCTAGGTCAAAGTTCGAAGCACTTGCTTTTGTCAGGTGTTTCTTTCTTTCTTTCTTTTTCGGGGAGAGAAAAGTTTTGGCGCCTATGAAATTACAGCATATAATATTGCAAATTTGCAAGTGGATTTATTTACATTACTATTTGTGGTAATAAAGAAATTGTCATTGGAAGACATTATTGTAAAAATTAGGTTTTGTTTCGTCTTCCATCGCAAGTCTTAAGGGCCCCCAATGCGTCGCCCCCAAGATCGATATGGAAAATTTAGGATATGGATATATCGATGTTGATATATTTGCGATATCGAATTTTGATATATGTCAATATCGATATCGACGATATCGATATATCAACATATCGCACAGGTCTAGATCCGAAAAATGATGCTTGAAATATACTGGAATCAACAATCAAAATCTAAATATGTTCTTGCATTCCGTATCCAACGTTGAAGCGGAAGGGGGTGAACACAAACAAACATTTTAAGCCAAAAAAATTGTTAAAATAAAAGTAGTTATACTTCTCTCTTAGAAGAAAACTATTACTGTAATTTTTCTTTACCTCTGTTTCTGATTGTCATCAGAAATCAGCGACAGTACACATATTTTACATAGTATACTCTATAATACTCTATATACTCTATAATTTTTCACAACTAAGCAAACCGGATGATGAAATCCTTGTGATAATAAAGTGGAATGTTCTACAAAGTAATAATAATTTATTGTCCTTATTTCTGTTAGTAATTTTGACACATACTCAGAACTACAAGATTAATAGATCTAGAAATTAGAGATTTAATTCCTTTTTCTCTCACACTAAAAGATGTCTGCATTTTGCTGATTGTTATTTTTTCATATAAAGTCCCCTATCCCGGGCTAATTCTGGCTACTGGGGTTTCGAGGCAATCGGAACCGAAAAGTGTAAAGTTTGTTGACTGTCAGATCTCGAGAGCTTGTTTAAAGAGATTTAACAATTCATGTTGTTATTTCTTCGTTACAAAACACTTGTGATTTGACTACGTTCATGGTGAATTACTGAACTTATATACTCGGCATAAAAAAGCGACAGCTAACATCTTGCAGCTAGACCATCCAATATATACCTTCTTATCCCACAATCGTGTTTGGTAGAGAGACCCCTCTCTGTCCTCCTTTCGTCTCTCCCACATTAATATCAGCAACAACATGAACTAATTCTAATTTCAAAATATACATGCATTAGTGTCAATAAAGTGAAAGAATAAAAATGAGACGAAACGAGATTTATAAGTTGATGTAGAGAGAAACTTAAACATATCTCAATGAAAAATTGAAACCAATAAATATCTCTTAGAGGTGCGGAAGTGAGACAGGGAGAAAAAGAGATAGAAGAAGAAAATAAGAGAGAACAGATAAAAACATTGGATTTAAACGTAGTAAGAAAAGAATCTAGCACTATAAAGTTCCTTTTCCAGAAATCCAACACTAATATAGAAATAATGTTTTTTTTTTTACAATTTTTTGTCAGATCTATTCAAATAAACACGTAGAGGATGCTTGTAAAATTCATTGTCACTTTCAAAATGATTTGATTTGATTTTAGTTTAGCGTCCCGTTCAGCACCGAGGCTAATGAGACGTGACCCTACTGATTAACGTGGTATCCGAACCACATGAGCTCCCGCCGGGAATCGAACCCGGGTCTCCCACGACAAAGGCGCGTACGCTAACCGCTTAGCCACGAGAGAGCTCCACTTTCAAAATGAATACCAAACTTGGTGATCAAATTAAGTACTCAAATTGCATTGAAACTGAAAAGTTCCGACACACATCTGGGATCATGCCAAAGGTTTAACATACATCCTGTCTTTCCGTGTGGGTTCGTTTGCAAATTCCGTGTGTGTTCATTCCGTACAGGTCTGAAATACATTATAATAAAACTATTAGGTAGTGTAGGTCATATCTTCCATTCCAGACTATTAATACAAACTGAACTAAAAGAAAAAGAAAATATAGAAAAAAGACAGAAAGAAAAATTCATTAAGTCCTATTTTACTGCTAAATTTCTATCAGAAAGAGCCTACATTAAAAGTCGAGATTGTATCATAATAAAAAGTTACAAATGTTTAAAAGGAAAATTGGATGTTGGTTCCTTATAGACGTAGCAAATCTGGCATATTTCGCATTTCATACGTGGGTAAACAAATTGAAGAATTATAGGTTGGAAACGAATTTTATGTGAAATTAATATAAAAATGAAAATGAAATGAAATCTTTGAGTTTTACGTCCCACGGTTATGGCGGTTAGGCTAAAGAAGACGGTGATGATGAGTAATGAATGAAATGGTGGAATGAAGAAAGTGGGAGGAAATGGGAGAACCCCGAGGAAACCCACGCACACTGTGTTTGTCCATTACAAAGTTCACTTGGCGGGGGCAAAATTAATATAAATAAAATCTCTCTTGAAATAACCCAAAAGGGGGCCATTTTCTAGTCATTTCTGAACATTTTTCTGTTCTGAATATTCACTCTCAATTTCACCTATTGCGGATATAACGTTGTAATTCGCAATATTAGAATGAACACGCTAGAACTGAAACGGGTCATCGCAGTGAAACGGTGATTCGATTGACACTCGGTAACCTAAATGAAAATGAAAGAGACTTTGTGTATTTCCTTGACGTAGAGTGTCTATTTGTGTGTGTCAGAGAGAAAGAGAGAGTAGAGAAAGATGCAAGACATGATGGGGAAACGTCAAAAAAGATGCATAGAGAGAGAGAAAGGGAGACGAATATATATATATATATAGAGAGAGACGAATATAAGTATGAAAACTATTTATCATTACTTATGATACGTACTACTTATCAAAACTACTTATGATGAAGACTGCGCACATTGTTTATTCGGTTTCTCGCCTTGTAACTACTCCAACCAACGTCGGTAGTAAATGTTTTATGAAAAAGACATAGTACCTGATAGGGATTCGAACCGAGATTTTCCTTTTGGAACTCTAGGACGGTACCAATACACCAACTGTTGCTCTACCTGAAACATATTTAACAAAAGGTATAGTGTTTCTTTCTAAGAACAATAACATTAAAAGCGGATACTACAGACCAATTAAGTGTTTCGGATTGTCCTAGTAGCTCCCAAAGTTATTATTTACCCTTTCCAAACCAACATTTGTAGATCGTCTCTCTCATGATACAGGTGTTTGCCTCCACATTTTTACGGATTGCTCGTTTAGTATCAGAAGTCATTCTTCGATTTTTCACGATCACTTTGTGAAAAAACACCTTCATCTTGACCTGGATTTGAACCTACGTTTTCAACGATATAATTTTCGAGAGTCCAGTGCGTTACCCATACCCGACCCTGCCACTTGAAACTAGAACTCAAATCTTTCTACGTTCAGTTCTGCTCTTTGGAACGAACCGGCTTCTTTAAGGTTATTTAAACCAAAGTGCACGCCGAAATTAATTCATTCGAGGACATGAAGACAAATTAGTGCCCACTAATAAACGAAATAACATAAAATCCAGGAAAATTTACAGAAATAATAACATACTATGCAGTAATTACGCCATGCAAGTTCAAACCCCAGCCGTAAACGTCGCCAATACCTAGTGGCCCACTTGCTGGTAAATGTCAGTCGTCGCTATAGCAACGCGTCGAAGGATTGCTGCTAGTGTGCAACTGGCAGTGTTTCGTAGAGTCGAAAGAGATATCTAGAGTCGGGGTATTAAAGTTACCACCGCATAGCAGCGAAGACTTCATTTTGGAGGAATCGCGAAGGAACCAAAATGACATATCGCCAGTCATGTGCATGCGGTTATTATTATATACTAGCTGAATATACCCATTCTTTGAATGAGGGCAGTATTTGAAAGTCAACGCCTATGGGAGTATCACCATTCATTTCAGCGACCGCGAAAAGTATGTATTTGAGACTAATATTGGTCATTTTGGGTTCTTTTTACATGTCTCGGTATCCCCCGTTGCCCCCTAGCGGCGTACAATGGTAGGTGAATTTGCAAATCATCGCTAATGAAGTGTCACCATTGATCTCAGCGACCGAGAAAATTATGGCTTTGACACTTAATATCGGTCATTCTGGATTACTTTTACATGTCCGGCCCGCAGCCAAATAGGGTGAATTTAGAAGTTAATGCGATCGGAGTTTCACCATTGATTTCAGCGACCGCGAAAACTATGAATTCGACAACAATATCGATCATTTTCTACTACTTTCACATGGCCCGGTAAACGTCCCCCCCTGAGACTCTCCTGGATCGAATGTTAACAGAAGTTCTTCGCGTTGGTCTGCGTCCTGAACCAAAGTATCCGTGTCCAAAATTTGGTAACTCTCGTTCAACTTGTCTTTTCAACCGGCGGTCCCGGTAAACGTCCTCCGTGAGACCCCCTGGTTCGGATTTTGATAAATATGCTTCGATTTGATCTGCGGCCTGGACCAAGGTATCCGCGTCCAAACTTTGATAACTCTCGGACAACTTGTCTGCTTTCCGTTCCAAGGAAATAAGTAAAGTGGGTTACCGAGTCTCAATCGAGTTGAGTTGATTTTGAGTTTAACATTCCCCGTTCAGCAGCGAAGCTACCGATTAACGTGGACCTACATGGACCTACCGATAAACTTGGAATTCGAACCACACGAGCCGAGAATCGAACCCGAGAGTCCCACGCCAAAGGCGAGTCTGAACCGCATCACCGTGTCTCTGTGATTACCCGTTTGAGCTCTAGCATGTTCATTCTAACATTGCAAATTCCAAAGTTACATCTGTAATATGCGGAATCGAGAGTGAATATTCAGTATAGACAAATGTTCAGAAATGACTAGAAAATGGCTCCCTTTTGGGTTATTTCAAGAGAGATTTTATTTATATCAATTTCACACAAAATTCGTTGCCATCTATAATTTTTCAGTTTGTTTTATCCACGTATGAAATGCGAAATATGCAAGATTTGCTACGTCTATAAGGAACCAACATCCAATTTTCCTTTTAAACATTCGTAACTTTTCATTATGATACAATTTCGACTTTTAATGTAGGCTCTTTCTGATAGAAATTTAGCAGTAAAATAGAACTTAATGAATTTTTCTTTCTGTCTTTTTCTATATTTTGTATTTCTTTTTTGTTCAGTTTGCATTAATAGTCTGGAATGGAAGGTATGACTTACGCTACCTACTAGTTTTATTATAAAGTATTTCAGATCTGCACGTTTGATGAACACTACTGAATTTGCAAACGAACCCACGCGGAAAGACAGGATGTGTGTTAAACTTTCGGCATAATACTAGATGTCTCGGAACTTTTCAGTTTCAATGCAATTTGAGTACTTAATTTGATCACCAAGTTTGGTATTCATTTTGAAAGTGACTTGATGAATTTTCCAAGCATCCCCTACGTATTTATTTGAATAGTTCTGACAAAAATAAAAAAAACATTATTTCTATATTACTGTAGGATTTCTGGAAACGGAACTTTATAATCTTACAACGTTTAAAACCAATATTTTTGTCTGTGCTCCGTTTTCTTTTCTTCTTCTCTCTCTTTTTCTCTCTTTGTCTTATAACGAAGACTAAATATGCATTACTATGAAAATCACCAACTTGTAATTAGCTTAATGCTTGTTTTGCACATTTTGTATGTCGTTATAGCCCTCCGTCCATATATTTTGCATAATTTAGGTTACTGTTTTATCAAAATCCATCTAAACACTTCATTTAGGTATTACCTTTTTTATTGTGGTACGTAATAAATTAAACATTTACACACTTTTAAATATTGTGCATGTATATATCACAAGATGGATTCTCTATATATTATATGTTTTTCGCTGCTATGAGGACTTACAAAAGATGTCATATCACTATCACAACAGAACATCAATCATAATAACAGAAAAGAAATTACATCTATTTACCATTATATTTTCTTTTTCTTCCTTTTGAACAGCTTGTGCGTATTTTAAAAGCACATTTTACCCGTAAATACAAGTTATTATATAAAAATTACACAATACCGTTACATAATGTCGCCCGAAAAATGGGACTTTTTCTTTAAAAATAAAAAGAAATCCTGGACCGTTGGAAATCACATGTTGGTTATTTGAGTTTTCGAATGACCCTTGTATATGCAATAATTACAATTCATAAATCATATATCATATTGTACTTTTATATCAATATTAGTTTCATATTTATCTTAACTCTTGTAATTAATTTCATTTTATACAATTAAACATTGATAATAGAAGGTACATTCAAATAACATTATAAAAGTTGCTTAATTTAAAGTTCTTTCGAGGCCTTCAATACGTGTTACAAGATGGAAGTTATCAAAATCTATGTCATTTTCTTGGGCAAAACTAAGAAGATTGCGAAAAGGATATTATTATGATGTTTGTAGCCTGTGTGAAGTTGGCCCCCCAAAAGTTTCGGCTACACGAGATATTTATTGGGCCAGAAAGTACTTCAATTGGGCTGTTTGGGATAGCAACTTTTAGCGTTTGGGCTACTCTGGAAACAAAGCTACAGCCTCACAAAGTTTGAGGGGCCAACTTCACGTTAGCCCCCCAAGTGATTGGGCCAGACGAGATTTTTATTGGGCTGGATAGTACTTCGTATGGGCTGATTGGGTCAGCTACTTTTAGCGTTTGGGCTATTATAGTTTCCAAAATATTGGCTATTAAACTTTTTGAAAAGTGATTTTCCTGCTTCTTTTGTAGGGGCCAACTTCACTAATATGATATTTCTGACTAACATGTTTATTGTAATTTACAGTACTTTGTGTCGACTAGCAGTTTAGAAAGTTTTAAGCTTTGGGCCGTATTTGAAACAGAATTAGAGCTTCACAAAATTTGGGGGGCAACTTCACATTAGCCCCCAAGTGAATGGGCCAGACGAGATTTTTATTGGGCTGGATAGTACTTTGTTTGGGCTGATTAGGTCAGCAACTTTTAGCGTTTGGGCTGTTATAGTTTCCGAAATATGGGCTATTAAACTTTTTGAAAAGTGATTTTCCTGCTTCTTTTGTCGGGGCCAAATTCACTAATATGATATTTTTTGACAAATACGTTTACTAGAATTGGCAGTAGTTTGTGTCGACTAGCTGCTTAGGAAGTTTCAAGATTTGGGCTGTATTTGAAACAGAATTAGAACTTCACAAAGTTTGGGGGGCCAACTTCACATTAGCTCCCATGTGATTGGGCCAGACGAGATTTTTATTGGGCTGGATAGTACTTCGTTTCCGCTGATTGGTTCAGCAACTTTTAGCGTTTGGGCTATTATAGTTTCCGAAACATTGCCTATTAAACTTTTTGAAAAGTGATTTTCCTGCTTTTTGGTCGGGGCCAATTTCACTAATATGATATTTCTGACAAACATGTTTATTGTAATTTACAGTACTTTGTGTCGACTAGCAGTTTAGGAAGTTTCAAGCTTTGGGCTGTATTTGAAACAGAATTAGAACTTCACAAAGTTTGGGGGGCAACTTCACATTAGCCCCCAAGTGATTGGGCCAGACGAGATTTTTATTGGGCTGGATAGTACTTTGTTTGGGCTGATTGGGTCAGCAACTTTTAGCGTTTGGGCTGTTATAGTTTCCGAAATATGGGCTATTAAACTTTTTGAAAAGTGATTTTCCTGCTTCTTTTGTCGGGGCCAAATTCACTAATATGATATTTTTTGACAAATACGTTTACTAGAATTGGCAGTAGTTTGTGTCGACTAGCTGCTTAGGAAGTTTCAAGATTTGGGCTGTATTTGAAACAGAATTAGAACTTCACAAAGTTTGGGGGGCCAACTTCACATTAGCTCCCATGTGATTGGGCCAGACGAGATTTTTATTGGGCTGGATAGTACTTCGTTTCCGCTGATTGGTTCAGCAACTTTTAGCGTTTGGGCTATTATAGTTTCCGAAACATTGCCTATTAAACTTTTTGAAAAGTGATTTTCCTGCTTTTTGGTCGGGGCCAATTTCACTAATATGATATTTCTGACAAACATGTTTATTGTAATTTACAGTACTTTGTGTCGACTAGCAGTTTAGGAAGTTTCAAGCTTTGGGCTGTATTTGAAACAGAATTAGAACTTCACAAAGTTTGGGGGGCCAACTTCACATTAGCCCCCAAGTGATTGGGCCAGACGAGATTTTTATTGGGCTGGGTAGTACTTTGTTTGGGCTGATTGGGTCAGCAACTTTTAGCGTTTGGGCTGTTATAGTTTCCGAAATATGGGCTATTAAACTTTTTGAAAAGTGGTTTTCCTGCTTCTTTTGTCGACGTCAACTTCACTAATATGACATTTCTGACAAATACGGTTACTAGAATTGGCAGTAGTTTGTGTCGACTAGCTGCTTAGGAAGTTTCAAGATTTGGGCTGTATTTGAAACAGAATTAGAACTTCACAAAGTTTGGGGAGCCAACTTCACATTAGCTCCCATGTGATTAGGCCAGACGAGATTTTTATTGGGCTGGTCCTGTTTATCGGATTAATCATTCAGCAGGTGTCGTGCACTTTCACACGGTCCACCTGTCAATCATTTGATTCATCTTGAAAACGCCTTCACTATAGGAGGAGGGAGGACACAGAACAACTGTCAACTAACTAAGAACAGAAAAAGAGCAAACACAAGTTAAATATGAACAATTGTAATTAATACTACACGAGGACAGCTTAGGAAATGTTTCACTTTCACAAAAAGAATAATCAAAATAACCGGAAATTAAAATAACTTAAGAACAAGACAGAAGAAAAGATAAACAAACCAAAGTTATAGTAAGGAAGGAGAGAAAATAATAACATAAACAACATGAAATTGAAATTAATAGGAAAAATAATAACAAAAATTATCGCAAATTGAAATAGATGAAAACAAAAAAGAATAGCAAATGGAAATAAATAATAAGAACAGAAAAGGAACATAAAAATTGTAATCATTAGAAATGGGAGATAGAACAATCACAAATTAAAATAAATAAATAATAAAATAAGCAGCACATCAGAGAATTCAGTCAGGAAGTTCAAAAATCGAAAAAAATGTGCTCGCCCCAAAGCATAGAAAAACGTTGTTATTTGTGAAACACAAAACATTAGCTGTATACTCCAAGGCGGTTTGAAGATAAACCTTGTCGTCTTGATATTTTCCAAGCGAACAGCACATTACTGAGGTAGAACATTCATATTTCTGTACATCGTCAATCCATTTTGTACAATTCATAGTTCATTATTCCAGCTTTTGGAGATGGGTAGGAGCAAGTTCGAGCGAGTTCTTTTGAAAATCGACTCAACTCGAAACAGACTTCTTTTAGCTTGAGTCGAGAACTCGGCTCGAACAATTTTCTCCAACTCGACCCGAATTGAGGTTATGTTTCGAGTCGAGTTGAGCTAAATCGAGCCAAATCCTGTGTATAGTTTCAAGTACTTTCTTCAAGTATCCTACATAGACAATATAATTATTATCAATGATATTACTACTGCTAGAAATTATTATTATTATTATTATTATTAACAACAACAACAACAACAACAACAACACAGCATATAAATAGGAAAGACAGGCGGTTTATATCTGAATACCAAAATCCAAGGCGAATCTAGGAGACAATGACACCGTTTACGAGCTTTTCGGTTTGAGTTACGGAGAAGCAAGTATTCGGGCTCGAGCCAAAAATCATTAAAAGTTATAGGGCATCAGGCACCGGATTTAGGGCTGCCAACGGCTCGAGCTGCTCGGGTCATAGCTCATTCACTATCGAGCTGAACCGAGAAGTTGACCGAGCTTACAACTCATCCAACCGAGCCGGCTTAAGCCATGGGCTCAGTTGAGCAGAGTCAAACCGAGCCGATGAACTCATTTCAATCCAGTCTGCTCAAGCCATCGGCTCAATTGAGGTAGTATTAATTCAATTGTTCGTATTTATTTTAACTTGTGTTTGCTCAGTTTCTGTTCTTACTTAGTTGACATTTGTTCTGTCCTCCCTGTCCCTATAGTGAAATCAGTTTCAGGATGAATCACATGATTGACAGGTGGACCGTGTGAGAATGCACCACACCTGCAGAATGATTAATCCGATAAAGAAGACGGCGCGAAATTGCTCGATAATTAGCACTGTGTGAAACTGTACAGTGCGAAATCGCACGGAATCATTTTAATGGTTTTGGGGAACCACTTCCAACCTCTCGCAAATGTAAATTTAGTACTATCGTAGAAATTAATAATGACGAAATTCTATGTCAAAACCTCTTGCATAATGTGTGGAACATTGCATCTTTCTTTACCATTTGGTGTTCCACTGATGTATAGTCCAAACAGTTTATAAGATAAGAAAAATCCCTACCTATTACATTAAAACCTATTATTTCTGGCAGCAAAATATCTAAAGGTCTAACCTCTTTCAAATACAGACCAAATCTTAATAGCCCAAAACACTACAACTTGATGACCCAATCACCCCAAACAAAATACTATTCAGCCCAATAAAATTTTCGTCAGGTCCAGTCACTTGGAAGAGCTTGAATGTACCCCCCCCCCCAAACTTCGTGAAGGTCCAACTATTTCAACTACAGCCCAAATCTTGAACGTTGCTACACTGCTAGTCGACACAAAGTATTGCCAATTCTAGCAAACGTATTTGTCAGAAATGTCATATTAGTGAACTTGGCTTCGACAAAAGAAGCAGGAAAATCATTTTTCAAAGAGTTTAATAGCCCATATTTGGGAAACTATAATAGCCCAAACGCTAAAAGTTGCTGCCCAATCAGCCTAAACGAAGTACTATCCAGCCCAACAAAAATCTCGTCTGGCCCAATCACATGGGGGCTAATGTGAAGTTGGCCCCCCAAACTTTCTTAAGTTCTAATTCTGTTTCAAATACAGCCCAAACGCTTCAAGTTACTAGCCCAAACAGCCCAAATGAAGTACTTTCTGGCCCAATAAATATCTCGTCTAGCCCAAACTTTTGGGGGGCCAACTTCACACAGGCGATGTTTGTATGATTGTTGTCTTAAATGAGAAAGAATTAAATATATTATATACTCAAACAAAATGCAATTTATAAAATATCGAAAATATCTAGAACAAAAGACGATAATCAAGTTTTTCAAAGACTAAATCATTTGGTTGAACATTTATATTATCTTAATAGAATTCAAATAAAGTACAAATAACAAACGAAATTATAACGATATTTACAGTGAAAATAAACAAAAATCCATTGATTATAGTTTTCTCGGACGCCGTAACTTTAGCTTAAGTTACACGACCAACGAATTCGATTAGGTTGCATTGAAAATCATAAATCGGAATACAATCTTGCGCGTTATTTACATCTACAGTTCTTTGTTTCCTATTTCGAGAATTTTTGCTATCTAGGAAATTTCTACGAAATGCAATTCGAATGAAATTAGACCTAATGATTACATGTTTCTTAAGTATAGTACGGTTACTATTACTGTTGCTACTAGGATTAGGTTCGGTTACCTTACCGGTAAAATTAGGTTCAGTTCTCATCCGTTTCTCTGGTGACGAAATGTCGTGCCTCCTAACAAATCTATACTTATTCTTTCCACGATAATCATGGTAATCTATCCTATCACGGTTTCTGTCCCATGAAGACTTCCTCTGGTCATCCGATGTATCTCTGACTTCTTTCCCTTTTCGTCAACCCATTCTTCTCTTCGCCGATCATTTCGACTTCCATTTCTGTACCTCGTCCTCTTTCCTCGGAACTTATCTCTCCGCTTGCGATCATGTTCATCATCGCTGCTTCCAATGGTTAGCCTCGCTACATTATCAGAAGTAAGTTCTTTGCTACAATTTGCTTCGAAGATTTGCGAAACAGGAACAGAATCAAAGCATTGTGAATCACTGTTTGTTTGTGAATTATCACTGGATGGAAAATTGAGAAAAAATCCAGAGTCGTGCTGATTGTCTTAGGAAGAACCAAGGTTCTCAGCATTCTCGTTGTTTTGATCCATTGCACGTTGAACTGTATGCTCATTAACTTTTACGGAATTTTGATAAAGGCTGCTTCAATATCTGCTCAACTTCTTGTGCTAATGGCTGGTTTATTTGCTCAATCAGTGACAGAGCAAGTAGTTCGAAAAGATCAGCTATCTTTGAGGATATCATTTCTATATTACCACTTACTTCAGGTATATTTTCAATCCCATTAACCTTCATTTTAGTATTTCTGTAAATTTTTCTTGATAAAACTGCTACGTAATCTTAAAATCAAACTGCAGTTATTTATTTAGGAGATTGTTTACTTATTTTCTCCACAAAATCTCCTGAGTTCCTGAGGCGGCAAACCACCAATTTATAACGACCACTAAATGTGTATTACTATGAAAATCACCAGTTTGTAATAAGCTTAATGCTTGTTTTGCATTTTTTATGTTTCGTTATAGCTCTCAGTCCACATATTTACATAATCTAGGTTTCTGTTTTGCCAAAATCCATCTAAACACCTTATTTAGGCATTACCTTTTTTATTGTGGTACGTAATAAATTAAACATTTACACATTTTTAAATATTGTACATGTATATATCACAAGATGGATTCTCTATATATTATATGTTTTTCGTTGCTATGGCGACTTACAAAAGATGCCATATCACTATCACAACAGAACATCAATCACAATAACAGAAAAGAAATTACATCTATTTATCTTTATACTTTCTTATAAAGCTTGGGCATATTTTAAAAGCACATTTTACCCGTAAATACAAGTTACTATATAAAAATTACACAATACCGTTACAGTCTCACTTCCGTACCTCTAAGAGATATCTATTGGTTTCAATTTTTCATTGAGATATGTTTAAGTTTCTCTCTACATCAACTTATAAATCTCGTTTCGTCTCATTTTTATTCTTTCACTTTATTGACACTAATGCATGTATATTTTGAAATTAGAATTAGTTCATGTTGTTGCTGATATTAATGTGGGAGAGACGAAAGGAGGACAGAGAGGGGTCTCTTTACCGAACACGATTGTGGGATAAGAAGGTATATATTGGATGGTCTAGCTGCAAGATGTTAGATGTCGCTTTTTTATGCCGAGTATATAAGTTCAGTAATTCACCATGAATGTAGTCAAATCAGAAGCGTTTTGCAACGAAGAAATAACGAATAAAAAAGTGCCAACATTAGTGTCTAATCCATAATTTTTGTGATTTCTGAAATGAATAGTGAATTTCCCGACGTAATTTAAGTGTAATTTTATCCCCATCCGTATAAAGACCAGGGGTGGGGTAGGAAGAGGTGACATGTAAAAATAATCGAAAACGACCGACAATTTGTGTCCAATTCATAGTTTTTGGGGTCGTTGAAATGAATAGTGACACTTCAATGCTATTTTATGACTATTTATTAAACTTTAAATGCAATTTTACCCTCTAGAAATAGCTATCAAAACCAGACTATCCAATAAACGACAGTTTGCTGCACTATAATTCAACAAATTCAAGTTGTTTACTATTTGTTTTGTTAGAACAAGCTCTTCCTATTTTAAAAATATGCATAAAAGTTGATTTTCGCGAGAATAGAAATATATTTTTAATCAAATTACGAAGCCATTTGTTGCTTTAAAAAAATGCCTAGCGCAACTTCAACCCTGCATATAACATGAAGAGACCGGATTTTAGATTTACATAACTTATCATGGCTCTTGAGGAAAAATGTTATCTAAACTATTAATTTGTTTGCAAAGAACTATAAAAATAAATATATAATGTGTGTACTTTTGAAAAAGTTAGCAGCCATTTGTCATAGTAGAAGAGATACCAAATTTTGTTACTTTCTCTTCAAATGTAAACGGGCCATTGTATTTGAGAAACTGATTGATACAAAATAAGTGTCTGCGTTCTGAACTACGCATTTGCAAGGGCGCCGATCCTGAGATGGGCCGAGGGGGGCCGAGCCCCCTTATTGTATTTAAGAATATACAATATTTGGCATAATTTGAATGTAATTTGTCTTAAAATCCTCATATATGCCTTCAACATCTGAATGCCCACCCCACCCCAAATTTACAGAGAAATCGACGCCCTTGGGCATTTGTGTAACTAATATAAACTTTATAATAAGAGAATAAATGTTAATTGTAAATCATTCTGATCCTCGAAATATCTTTTATTACTCTAATTTCACTGTAGTCGTTATCCACATTTTCTAAGGTTTGATTACTTACGAAAAAGTTTTGAGAGTTGATCATTTCGACCATGAGCATAATACAAAATAGTCTTGCTTTTGTGCTTTTTAAATGTCTATCACATACAATTTTCAAGCTATTAAGATATGCAATTTTCTATCGCCGTATCTCCCGTGTACGTAACGCAAAATTTATCCTTCAGTTGCTGTGTTCTTATAAATGTTGTATATTTATCATTTTGCCTCTTAACTAATCATATTTTCGTAACTACATTATGTAATATGAAAGTTCTTCCTTAAATTTAATATATATTACCTATGTATAAAAAATAAATTTTTGTTTCAGGTTATTTTAGCAACATGCTTATCACCATATTTCTTCTATGTCTTCATTTGGTCAAATGTCTTCTGCCTATCAATGAATCAGAGTCAAATGACACCACATGCATGAAAGATTTATGGATGAAGTTCTTCACTCTACATAGTTCTGAAAATCGCCTTGCAATTGTTGTTGATACATCACAAGAAGCTGCACATAAAGTTACAAACATTCTCCGAGTTCTATTTGAACTTGGTATTATTACAGTGACTTATGATGCTATTGAAGAGCATGATGGAACAACCAGATGGCCAAATCAAAATTCACATCCTTCTCTTGGTATAAGCGATTTATATCTTTTAGTACTGAAGAATCAAGATATACTACGCAATTTGTTAATGAAAGAAGAATTAATGCTATACTGGAAGAGAGATGCAAAATATTTTATCATTTTTATGGACTCTTTCGAGAGTAGTAGTGGACGAGATATATACCATACATTTGAATCTTTGTGGACTATGAAAATCCTAAACGTAGAGGTTATAATGAAATATAAAAGCTGTAACTATTCTTTGAACGGTTGCAAGTGTATGTGTTTTGTCTCTTATAATCCTTTCGTGTCTTTTTCCAACTACAAACGACCACTTTTTGTATTTACCAGACTTCTTGATCAAATTTCCAAAGTGTTTGAGAATAAAGTTAAGAATCTTAATAGATATCCTTTATCTATCAGTGAATATAATTATATGCCTTACTTTAACAAGAAGGTGAATCCAGATGGAAGTATAAGTATTTCAGGATTGGACGGTGAAATCATAAAGACAATGGCAAAATGCATGAATTTCACTTTTGTTTTTGTACAAAAATTTCCGAGCAGAGATGTGAATACAAAATTGCCTAATGGAACTTGGGTTGGACCAATTGCTGAAGTTATGACTGGATATGCTGATATTTGTCCTGTCGCCTTCTTAGTGTTTCCAGAAAGATGTGAAATTATTGATTACGCCACAATATTTGATTTTAAAAGATTTGGTTTTATGGCGCCGAAAGCTGTTAGAATTCCTCAATGGATGACTCTAGTCCTTCCTTTCAATACTTACATATGGTTGGCTATTTTGGGAATGTTTTTATTTAATTTAGCCTCTGAATATGTATCCAGACGTATTATTACAAAAGGTAAACCCATTGATTTAGGTGCCATTTTCTTGTATATGATTTCGTTGTCATTACAAGTGTCTTTGCCAAGAAAACCTAATGAAAGAACTCTGAAAGCTATTTTTTTACTATCAGCATTGGGATTTATAGTTATTACCAACATATATCAAGGGTGTTTAATCGGCAAAATAACAACTCCACAATATTATCAAGATATCGAAACTTTCGAAGATGTTGCCAGGTCAGGTTTAAATGTGATCACTTTTGCTCAGTTTGTTAATAAATTACAAGAGCACCCAAACCCGATTCTCAGAGAAATAGGTTCAAAAGTGCAACGCACAGATACTATGCTGCATGCACTGGACCGCGTTGCATATGGGCGAGATGCAATTCTTTATTCAGTTATGACAAGTATGAAATACGCAGCATCAGTAAGATATGATTTAGAGACTGAAGTGCATTTTGTGAAACAAGATATTGATGGTTATTTTGCTTCTTTTATACTGACAAAATCTTCTCCGTATTTAGTGGGACTGAGTGGTCTTATAGGAAGAATTGTCGACACTGGTCTTCTCGACAAATGGAAATCAGATATTCAACAGACCATGGTTGATACTGTTAACAAGAGGCATGTACGCACCCAGCATGTTCCACTCTCACTAGACAATTTACAAACAGCTTTTTACGCACTTGTTATTGGAAATTTAATAGCTTTAATTGTTTTTATTAAAGAGAAATGGATTTTTAAACGTGAAAGACAAAGCAACAAAAAAAGTGTTCTGTTGAAGTATCCAGTTATTCACCACACCAAAATGGTGCATACTCAGTAGCGAAATATAACAATAATTTTTGGTCAGCTTAGTTTCACACATATTACTGTAATTATTATACCTAATAATAATAATACAAAACATAAAATGTTACAGTTTGAGGCTTCTACTTAAATATATACAGGGAACTCCCTCTTAATCGACTTATATATACTTTGTCATATGATTTATTTTAGTTGTTAACTATTTTAAATGTTCTCATCAACATTCCTAAATTTTCAACAATTGATTTGCGTCATAATCTACGGTTGAACCTCAGTTCAACCGATACTTTTGAAATACGACAGTTAAAATGATTTACTCATCAGCATTGATTGATTTTGTATCATAATCAGCACCTTTATCAGCAGCGATATAGGAAGAAAACCTACAACTTAAAGCGGAATCTGCACCGCTCTAGTTCAATTGATACTTTTTCTCCGGAACATCGGGAGCCAAAGGTATACATCCTAGCCCTACAGATTAGGAATAAGTGTTGATTATTTACCAGTAATTAAACAATATATGAATTAGCAGAATTCGCTTAATTACTATAATTTGCTTCAATAATTATCTTAAATGTTTTGGAGATTCTTGACTGAGACTTTTCTAAGATTTTTTCCATTAGTATTACGAACTAAGTGCTGGGTAACATACTTTTTGTATTGGCCCTGAGCCATTACCATCCCAAATTCTGAAACGAAACACGTTTTATTTCGGTAACTGTTTCCAGAACAAAATTATTCGAAGTTCTATGAAGAACTTTATGGATTAATAAATAAAAATCTAGAATATGTTAAAGAAATGTTAACAATCTTTTTGTTTGCTCGTAACTTCAACATTTTAAAAAGAGATAGAAATGTTAAATTAATTTACACATTAAAAAAAACTTAATTTTTGAAACTCACAGAAAATTGTAACATACTTTTATTTAAAACATAAATTTTCTTTTTGTTTTCTATAGTATTATCCTATACTGTGTATAGTAGCTATTTTCTATAAGAACGAAACTCTTTTCTCCTGTAAGGAAGTTTTTAAGTTATATATTTTACTCAGATCAACATTTTATATTGCTCATACCGTAAGACGGTCTTACTTTGCACAAGATTTAAGCAATTTTAAAGAAAATCGCATGTAACTTACAAACGTAATGATTTAGAACACTGTATTTTAAACATATAATAGCTAGATATGTATAAGGAAAACATTAGTGCAAGTTTATTTGTAAACATTCAGTATGACCACAGTTATTGAAATATATACTTTGGTACAAAATAGCCCCATAATTGGTTACTTTGCGCAACATACAAAAAAGTATGTTCAACATACGATCATAACGTTTCTGTGAAATGGTTTCCCTTCAGTATGTATACATTTTACTTTCTACAGAAAACTGCATGCGGTCTACAAATATTGATATTATAATGATGGTACCGGTATCAGTAGTTAGTATGAATTATCGATATTTGTAAGAAAATTATGTATTTTCTGGTACCGGCACAAGAACTACATTCTAATAGTTTAGCATATGTACAACAAAAATACCAACTCAGAAACAGATAAAAAAAAAAAAAAAACGTGAACTGATTTGCCTGGATTATTCCTTATGTCCAAGAATATCATCCGAACCGTAATCAGCGGAAACTTTACGGGGTTTGGGACTTTCAGGCTGAAGCTCACCCTAACAGCATGATTTCTTTTTTAAAAAAATCTAATGTTAGTTATTCCTATGGGTCTAAGCTGTAAACCTTCCCCTCAAAAGTCTAGTGATTTCTAAAAAATAAAAAAATAAAATAAAAAAAACCAAAGCCTTTGTGAGTGAAGCCCCTCTCAAACTACTTTTCTGGATCCTCCACTGTTCGTAATTTATTTTCCAACAAGAAATTCATTCCTCAATTTACCTAAATTTAGAATGCAGGAGTTCCAGTAGTAATAATTTCCTATCTAAGCTATATTTTGGACCGGTGCAAAGTAACCCCGAGTAAACGCTGAAACCGCCTTCTCCCTGTTGTAGTGCCCCACATGACAGCTAGGCACTACAGTTTATTTGGTTTAATTTAGGTTTTGTTTGTTGAGTCGTTTTTTTCGTTATGTTTATATTTTCTGTTGTATTCATTGATTTAATTTTATTATCTTTACGTTTATAAAAAGTTATGCACTATTCCCTCATTCTCAATCTGTACCCAAATTTTCATATAGACAGATTACGTTGAAATATTCAAGTTGGCGAAAAAGATTCAAATTATGGTACTTGCTGAAGAAAAAAAAGAAAATATATACACAACGAAGTTTGCTTTTAAAAATAAGGATTTTCATCAAAGATAAGAAAAGATATTTCATATTTTCTGCCAAACTGATAAATAAGCGATATTTATTTCTAACAACTTGTTTACAAGGTAAAATCGCAAAACTTATTTATTAAATATTGTATATTTGGTTTTGTGAAGTGCGAAATAATTAAAATGAATTATCACTAGAAAGGCTAGTGATTTGGGGATTTCTAAATCCCAAAATTCTACTTAGCCACTACAAATAATAATGCGTATACTTTAATTCATCACCGTCTTATTTTCAAAATTTTCAGTTAGTCATTTACAATATCATTATATCATTTGTTTACTATATATCAAGAAAACTCGATAACAAAATTTCTATTAGTAATCGTCATCATGGCGTGTTAAGAAGTACAGTAAGAGTTAATCTCTCAGCAATGGATATCTAATAGCTTAGTCTGGAAAATTAGAATGCACGCAAAAGTATATAAGTAAAGTTGATATATGCTGACCTGTTTCGACGAGTAAAAATACTAAAACCAGCATCAACCTTGGTTAACCCCTGGAAGAAAAGTATAATGCGAACAACCAAATAAATAAATAAATAAATTAATGTTTTTACGAATATTTAATGGATACATAGCGTCGTTATTATAAGAAAATATAATGATATACAATTTTAATTTGTTATAAAAGAAATAATAATTATAATAACTGATAAAGAGATATTATATAATAAAGTCTACGATGATAAAAAGAAAATAAGAAAATTAAAATAAAAGATATTTACCTGCATTGAAGAAAAAGGGACTGGTGGTGCTTGGAATCGTATCATCTCGACGAGACATGTATAAGAAAAGAAAATACAATATATCAATAAACAAATATCTAAGAACTTAACCTAAGACCTAAAATATTTATAGAAACAACACTAAAACTACTGCTAACTACGCATTAAGTCTATGGTAAACGAAATAAAATATTACTTACCTCGAGCCTATTGTCCAACATTGTATTGTATGGAATTGTTATGTGATGACACTGCGGCACTATGATAAAGAAGCTAATCTGTTGTTAGCTCAAGTATACTGTACTTCCTGCGATTTGAAATTGTTTTCGGTTTCTGAATTCTTCATATATTATCTGAAGTTACAATATAATATTTCATAAATCGTATTTCATAGTTTACAAAGTTTTAGAATTGATATATTAATTAGTCTATATTTTCTTAGCTGTTGCTAAGCTCGTTACGGAAACTCTAACAATCCGTTCGATGTGATTTGTATATCGTCTCTGTATATTCCTGTGCCCACACGAACTTGGAAATTGCGTTTTTCTTCTCTTCCGTGGCGAGTTGCTGCGGTGGCGACTTTAGTAAATTTTACTGGGCCAAATTTTGTTTAGTTCTCGCGTGTTCTCAGGAATACGTAGGTGAGCTATTGTTGCGCAATAAAAAAAAATAATAAAAAAAACCAGTAAGCGCAAGGGCTTCTATTACACTGTTTTACTTTTTTTGTGACTTTAAAACGTTTCACATTTCAATTTCAACTATTGCATCGAAGTCCCATTATATACAGTGGTATTCTAAGAAACTGACACGTTTCATTCTATGGTCATTCTATGGTCCATTGGTCATTCGAAGTCACACTTATACTTGGATAAGGTCCGTTGTGTAACTCTGTGAGAGACTTTGCAACAATTTGTTTAACTTCAATACCTTGCACTTTTAAACGTGTTTTTCTGTTTTGTTATTGTCACAACTTAACGGATTTAGAAGAGTGGCCATATATTTTCTGATGTAGATTGTATTGACATTTTGACCAGTTGCCCGTTTGCACAGGGTCATCATAGAGAGTTGAGATTTGTTCTATCTTCTTTTATTTAACAATAGCTTTCATACAATATGCTACTTGACCCCCTGTTCCATTTGCCAATTTTGAGTTGGACCCCGCCTGGGACCCTGCGAGTGCCCCGGGGGCAACATTTTTTCATTCAAAAGGTGGTGGGCTCCCAACACTAATTTGATATATATTCGCTGAGTTTCCTTACCTGACCGTTTCCGAAAACTCTGACCCGGAAGCTGACTTTGTAATGTATAGTATGGAGCTCAATTTCTAACTTTTCACGCTTATATCTCCGCAACGGTTGCGATCGAGGATGTATCACTTTTCGTGTTATGTTCTTTTGCTACAAGGTATCTAACGACCATAGTCTCGACTCGAAGTCAGAGTTGCACTTGGATAGGTTCCCTCGTTAGACGGAAATTCTTGTAGGTGATATCTCAAATTTTGGCGGCCTTTACAGTGACTACTTTCCATACCTCTACAACAATGAATACTTTCTGTAATTAGAACTGATGTTAACCGCCAATATAATAGCCAGTTAGATGTTCAGTCTTACGGTGGTAGTTGAAACTTCCTCTTTACTGTTCATGATTTTTCCGACAGAGGACTGTGGAACTCTTTTCATATTTTGTGCACAGTAACCCCTGATGTGCAAAGTAACCCCGTCTTACGGTATCTAAAATATTTTGATATATGATAGAAAAACGCTTTTCAAACAATATATAAGAATATATATCAATTGTACCGTGTTATGCAAAAATGAACTAAACGCCAAACTTTAAAAATCCACGTAAATGCGACGATTGGTTCCTGATAAGCATTAGTGCACAAGTGAAAAGAGGGGAAAACCAACACCTTTCCAAAAAAAAGAAACATAATTTCACTTTTGATTACGGCTACATTAATGGTGGACATCAACCTTTAAACGTAATTTTCTTTAAAACATGAAAGTGGCGCTTAGTTCGTTTTCGCAGGACACGATACAATTGATGTTCGACTTTTATTCTGAAACTTTCATTGCTAAATTTTCCACTTTTTTTTATGTTTTTATCACAACACCTTCGAATACATTTTATTTTAAAGAAAATGATGTATTCTCTTTGTAATATTCAACCTACACTTTTTTGTTTTATTTTGAATGATGCTCAAAAGATGGCAGCACTTTACAAAAACAAAGAACGAGAGAAGATGCCTTGTATATTCTTTTCTATCCATACGTTTTCCCTTCTGGTGCGATTTGTTCTTGCTCTTTTCGTTTTCCTTTTTAGTTTTTAAGGGCCCTTTTGTTAGAAGCAAAGAATTTAAAGGAGCAGGTATTCACAAGATGGAAATCTAAAGATCAAAACAAAGGAAGGCGCTTCCCTTTCTTTTGTTTCGGAACAGAATCATCCGCGTTCTTCTTCTTCTTCCTTTCTTTCTTAGTCTTTATAGTCGCCGTAAAAGGGCACCATACCGTCTGGAAAACTCCAATACCACGCCTTTAAGCTGGTATCAAGAATTTTTGAACATTGCATTGCGAAACATTTTAATTCAACTTAGTTCCTGGCAATTCTTTCTTCTTCTTCTTCTTCTTCTTCTTCTTCTTATTATTATTATTATTATTATTATTACAGATGTAATAGTACTAGTAATATCTTTGACTTTGTGGCTGTTTGTATTTAAGAGTCTTACAATTTCAGCATTAACAAAAGTATACGATGTTGAACGGTATATAATTTTGAGGTTACTCGTGGCTATATAGTCGACGTGAAAGATTCGGGTTCGATTTCCAGTAGGAGTTCATATGGTTCGTATCGCCACCTTAAGCTGTAGTTGTACGTCTCATATACAGCCTCGGTGCTGAAAGGGACACTACATTTCAACCAACCAACCAAGCTATACGATCAATGATGCTCACAAGTAAACCTTACGTTTGGGTGAATCGAGTTGCTGGCTGAGACACATATGAGAACGTAGTACTAAATGTGGTCAGTATTTCAGTGAAGTTGTAGGTGCGAAGCTCCAGGGGTTTAGGAGATACAGCTACCAGAACATCACATGGAAGTACAGAATAGTCTTCATTCAGTTGGAGGTAAAAGCTCTCTAAGACCTCTTGTGACAACAAAAGGTGAATAACAAATATATGGGTACATATTAGGACTAGGGAGAAGTCATATAGTAAGGGTATACCTGACGGCGGCCATCATAAAATCCGCCATTTTGAATTAAGATTAAGTTTTTAAAATAGGAATAGGGTCATGTGATACATGATTTAAGGCGCAAATTTAATCAGCAGAAGAATGGTGACGTTAATTTTGATTTACGCGCAATTGGTAAAAAGTTACAGGGAAATTAAATATTGTTGCAGCATATGTATTAGTCCTTTACCCCACCTTGTAAATTTTGTGTTAATGATAATAATTAAATAAAAAGCAGGTGGACAAATATTAGGTCTATGGTAAGAGTTGCCTTGATGGCGGCCATGTTCAAATCCGCCATTTTGAATCAGACAAAAGTTTTAAACAAAACGCATAACAATGGCACCTTATTAATAGCAAATTTTACCATAACTACAACGGTATAACCATTTTTGCTTTGTCATCAACCAGTACAAAATTAAATGGATCGCTCCTTACGACTACTGCTTTGACGGAATTGTTAACGACAAATGTCAAGTGTAACTCGATTGCCTTTGTCAGGTGTGCTCACTGTGAGCAGAGCATTTGTGTAAGTCATGTACTCCTTTCTGAACTACATATTGATTGTACTAATTGAGGACTTTTCTGGAAGAAAGACCCAAGTTCAAATATGACTCAATTCCACTTTGGTCATTTTTCTTAAATTAGCAACTTGTTTATGCGATAACAATTGCTGGTTGATGACAAAGCAAAAATGGTTATACCGTTGGATTTATGGTAAAATTTGCTATTAATAAGGTGTCATTGTTATGCGTTTTGATTAAAACTTTTGTCTGATTCAAAATGGCGGATTTGAACATGGCCGCCATCAAGGCAACTCTTACCATAGACCTAATATTTATCCACCTGCTTTTTATTTAATTATTATCATTAACACAAAATTTACAAGGTGGGGTAAAGGACTAATACATATGCTGCAACAATATTTAATTTCCCTGTAACTTTTTACCAATTGCGCGTAAATCAAAATTAACGTCACCATTGTTCTGCTGATTAAATTTGCGCCTTAAATCATGTATCACATGACCCTATTCCTATTTTAAAAACTTAATCTTAATTCAAAATGGCGGATTTTAAGATGGCCGCCGTCAGGTATACCCTTACTATATGACTTCTCCCTAGTCCTAATATGTACCCATATATTTGTTATTCACCTTTTGTTGTTACAAGAGGTCTTACAGAGCTTTTACCTCCAACTGTATGAAGACTATTCTGTACTTCCATGTGATGTTCTGGTAGCTGTATCTCCTAAACCCCTGGAGCTTCGCACCTATAACTTCACTGAAATACTGACCACATATAGTACTACTTTCTCATATGTGTCTCAGTCAGCAACTCGATTCACCCAAACGTAAGGTTTACTTGTCAGGATTAAGTCTAAACAGTCTGGTTAGTAAATTAAAAAAAAAAAAAAAACAGCATGAACGCCGCACCTCCCTTACCCTCAAAACCGTAAATTTGTGTTTAAAAAAAGAATAAGACCATCTATTTGAAACATTAAGAACTGACATAAAATAGTAGTTTCATATAATACTAGCCTTCTGCTATCTGGGAACTTTGCCCACAGACCTTATCAGCTCGGTTCAGTGGCGTAGGGAAGGGGGGAAGAGGGCCCCCAAAGACAATGTACTTTGGTACTTTGATGTTTGTAATTTTTTAATATATTTTTATGTTTATATATTTTTTTGTTTGTAATTTTTCTATATGTACCTATAACAGCACTTGCCCCCGCTCCAAACACATATCCTGGCTACGCTACTGGCTCGGCCTATGGCCTTGTACTTCAAGCTTCAGCCTTTGCTTTCGCGCTTCGCTCGGCGAGAATATTGTTAAGAGTCTTCATCCCGGCGAAATTAAAATACCGCTAATTTTACAGTAATTATGTGATATCTTCAAATAGATAAAAGATAATCGAAATGTGGAACAAGAGCGCCCTAGACAATATTATTTTACATGAGAAACCGTTATCACGACTCACTTATCTGCTTTCGATTTCGAGCCATTTTGAAAATCGGCATTTATTTTCGCGTTTCTAAACAGCTGAAAACGGAAAGCCACTAGGTGACTTGTGATAACGGTACCTCACGCAAAATAATATTGTCTAGGGCGCTCTTGTTCCATATTTCAATTATCTTTTATCTATTGGGAGATATCACATAATTACTGTAAAATTAGCGGTATTTTAATTTCGCCGATTGTTTCCGCAAAATATAAACCCCCTTCCCCCCTTAGAATACACTTTTCAACCAAAGTCAAATGATAAAAAAAACAAAAAAAAAAAAAAAAAAAAAAATCTCGGCCTAAGCGCTAACTGTGTTCAATTCACTTCAAATGGTACACCTATTTTTTTTCCCTGACGATGAGACCAAGGATCTTGAAATTACTTTTTATATATTGAAAAAATTGAAATTACTCTCCTTCTCTCGTTAAAAACGGAATTCTAGGAAATGCTGTGGCATATTCCCACTTGTATTATGAGAAGTTTATATACCAAGTTTCCTATCCGCAACGTGCTCTAATCTTAAGGGATTTCAGGATATGACAATCTTATTATAGGCCCTAACAATTGCAATCCACATCCTTTTACTTCACTCTTTCTTTCTTTTTAATAGAAATATCAGGAAACGCTAAGACACTTTTTTTTTTAATTATTTTAAATGGAAAGCCTAAACACCAAATTTCATGTCTCTAACCTTAACGGATTTCGAGATATGGCCGTCTTATTGTAACAATTGTAACCTTCACTCTTATTCTCCTGCCTTTCTTTTTCCCTTCTAGGGAAAGTATTTTAAAAAAACGGTGAAATAAGGCCTAATTATTATAAATAGAAAATCCACATACCAAATTTCATGTCCCTATCCTTTAGATGTTCGGAGATATGAGCATTTTAGTATAACAATTTCCCACACCCACCATATATATTACCAAGATATGAAAAAACTTCATTTCTCAACGTAAACAACAGCAGAAATAGCCGTTAAAATTTAAAAGATAGATGCTCTGACACAAATAATTATTTCTTCCTCCTTAATAACAAGGAACTGACGAACTAAGAGGGAACATCAGAAACTGTGAGAAGCTAGTACTCTCTTCGGGAACTGGATTGTATGGTTATTTTGAAGGACAATCTTCTATGCTTCCTTAGCAGAGGTACATGCAATAGAAGTCCAGTACATCCGAATCATAACTACAAACTTGAGAACAGTACATGTGTTTCCAGGACTTGGGAATTACATTCTTATACAGAGGAATAATAAACCTAAAAAAATTATTTTTAACTTTTACTTCACACTGAAATGTGTTCACTTTTTAAATTGATAATTATCTCCGCAGAGGAAAACAATAATCATTTTAAAAAGTTTTCACAAATACGGCATTTTAAACAGTATAACAAACTCTGCCCATATCTCCGGAACGATTTATAGTATCAAATTACTTTAAACTTTGTTATGATGTTTATGTCCTTCGAAAACCATCTGTGTGATCGATTGTGATACTTATCTGCATACTTTTTTTTGAAATGAATGTATTTTTATAAAATCAAATTTTCCATCCCTTCTATCTTTTTTAGTATTTATTGGAAATATATCATGACAACAGTATCTCAAGGTACTTTGGATGTGCAGCGTCTCGCTCATCTTAGGCCTGCTATGCACTATGAGATAAATCCTAGGAAATATCTTAGTAGGAGTTATCTTGGGACAAACGTTACGACATATCTCGTAGGAAATCCTACCCTTTTGTGCCATACACGTGAAGATTTTTCCTATTTCACATCCTTCGAAGAAGTGCCAGGTCCCACTACGCATACTTAGTCAGCAATGTTTTCGAGTCCCTTCTGCCTTGCATTCTGTTGTGATACAGCGTTGACTTTGTATGACATAAAAATGTATGCTCCTCTTACTTATTAGTAAGCGCGCAAATACCATTTTTACTGGCAAATTTATTTTCACTTTCTCTCACCTGATGTCGGTTAAATCGAGAATTTTCTTTTCGAAATAGAGGTGCTCTAAACAAGAGAAATCCCAAGGATCTTTCAGAACATAGGAAATGATATGCGATCTGGTGCCATACACGTTGAGATTTTGACTCTAAGAATAAAAAGTAAGATATTTCCTAGTATTTATCTCATAGTGTATAGCAGGATTTACTTTCATGTCAGTGTTGTAGAAGCTTTCAAAGATTTAATGTTTGTGATGCTGTAGCGCTCTTAGTTTGTAACAGTGAGTAATTAAAGCAGTAAGTTTTCGTTTAATATGTTGATTTGAAATGCTGTACATGCGTGCAGACTACGTGGGTGCTCCGGGGTTCCAGCACCCACAGAAATAATCTTATGGGTGCGACGCACCCACAAGATTTTAATTTGATAGAAAGAAAATAAGATAAAAGTTTCTCACTTGCCATTATCAAAAAATAATAAGCAATTAAAACATTGAGATGGAAGTTAAAATTTCTATTCATTACAGTAACTTATCCTTAAAATTGGACCCGATTTTGAATCCGTCTCTCTTGCATTTAAGTCAGCCGTGTTACCGACTGAGCTACAACAGCCTCTCCTTATACTTATAGTACCGATATATTTTACTTTATCACAGCACAGTCTTTATGACAGTGTTCATAAAAGATTTTAATTAAAAGGAAATCAATTAAAAAACATCTAGACTCTCCTGAAAATATAACACGTCCCGCGATTAATACGCACCCACATAAATTTTGGAAAGTCAGCGCCGTTAATAGTGTATGTTATAATCTGACGTAGTGCCATTTGCAGAATACTACTTTAAGTTGGATTAACAATATTGTTAATCTAATGACACTCACGTTGCTCCCCTACCGATATTTTCGTGATGCAAAATTCGAGTGTTTTCTACTTGTTAATTAGAACTCCGTCGTGGCTGAGCTGTTAGCATTCGCGGTGTAGGTTCACGTCTCATATAGGCTCGCTGCTGACAGGGAAGCTAAACTCAAATGAAATTTTAAAAAATCCATTTATTAGTTGAAAAGTTACAAGGGAACTTCGAGATAAATTATGCACTGTGTCTAAAAATATTGAGATTGGAGGTCAGAATAATATTGTAATTTGAAAATAATATTATCAAATTACGCATGCACCAAGATTTTTGTTCGATGACCTTCTGCAACACATAATCTCGTTGCTATAGAACATTTGTGGTTTCTGATCAAAAAATAGTGGCAAGTGGTAATCACAGGCCTCTTTTGAAATCAATCTAACACCATTTCGTGCTTAAAAGACGCAACACGTTTTTAGACAACCCGATATCTACAAACCTTTCCTTCATGCAAAAAGGTCCCATACACCATAATTATCGTGATCCATTTGCTTTTAAGCCCTTTTCTTTTGGAAATTTAGACATTTTCTCTCGCTTTCATTATAGGCCTATTTATTATATCTTCATCAAAACTATTCTTATATCGATAAGCACATCACTTGACGTAAACTGAGAAGCTTCCTTTAACTACGGTTATATTAACCTTTCCACATTGACGAGGAAATTATCTTCTTTAATACCGTTCCCATCCATTGTAACTTTTCTATCACGTTTCTCAGGATACAATTTTTTCTCAGACAACATATCAACTAGCTTCTCTGTTTTTGATTACATGTACATATTGTTTTTCTCCCCTATTATTCCTAACATTCTTCTATTGCTTTTGCGTTTGACCTAGCTAATAAAATCTCATACTTACGCACCCACACCGGAGACAACTTTGAAAGGACACAGTCTAACAGTCGTAGATCGCTCACTTTTAATTTTTAAAAAAAAGAAAAAAAAAGCTCTTGGCCCAACAGCCCTCAGGAAACTAGGACCTACTCTCTGGCTTGTATCACTCATGCTTTTGGGGAGATACGAAGTCAGCATATCGGCTCCAATCGCCGTTGATGCTGGTTTTGCAGACCAGAGTTCTCTACTCAAGTAACTCACTATTTGTCCTCACGATGCTAGGTGGATGTTGCAATTTCAATAGGGATGCGCACGAGAAAAGATTTGTGGCTGTCTCGTCTCGAAAAAGTGATGTCTCGACTCGAAAAATGTATATTTCTCTATTGGAGGAGCCGTGTCTCGACTCGAATTTTGTCAGGAAAATCCTGTCTCAACTCGTCTCGTGCGCATCCGTAAATTTCAACGCCTTCTGGTGAGTACGAATGATTACCCATCTTTCCTTTGAAACACTGCTTGATTTCGTTAATCTTAAAAGAAGTGGTATTAAAGTGTAGTTAAGGTGCTGACCACGCACTTCTGATACTAAGGATCTATTTTGACTGAAACCATTTCGGTATTTCAATTTTTGGTATAATTTTTGTATGGTATTTACCGTACTCCGTATATTATACTCATTTCTTGTTTCTCCTCTGCTTGTCATTCAACAATTCTTCCACCATCCATCTTTATCACCCATCTTCTTTAGTGTACAGAACACAATCCAGGGACGTTAAACTAAAGATTCTAATGGTATTCTTACATGCAAGATTATACCTATTTACCCACAAGGGATCTCACATATAAGCTATCCACATTTGGAGTTTCAGTAGCATGACATTGAAGTACTAAACATAGAAATAAGAAGTAAGTATTGAAACCAGTGAGACCAATGACATTTGTTATCAGAAGATGGGACCTCCAAAGAGACAGTTGTAGCATCAGACGCCATAAATGTAAACAATGGCCTATTATATTCAACTAAACACAGCATCAACAACGGACAGAGATAGAGAAGAACGAAGGAACAATTAACATCTCGCAGAGAATGAAACAATGGGAATATTTGTCTCCTTCTCTCAAAGCATTCATCCATTGTCTTGTGATGGGGCTATTGAAGTCGAACACTGTGAAGTCCAGAGGCAGATGTTATATAATGCATAGAAGTATTAAACAAAGCCTCAGATATAAGTGCAAATACAAACCACACACACAGAGAGAGCAAATGAGCATCAAATGAAAATGTTACACAGTGCTGTGGTTAATAAAGAACGGTTTAAACTTACTCATTAATTCGGGCTCTCACTTTTTCCACTTTTTTTTATGATTTACAATGATTTCTCCTATTTCGCGAATAAATATACTCTTATCTCAATGTTTGGTACTTACGATTTTTTTTGTTGTTGAAAAACATACATATTCCATACTTTGATGCAAAAACCTTCAAGAAAATCAAGTAAAAATGATTGTCGAGCAAAATTAACAGGCATCCTTAAACCAAAATGTATAGTACGTAATTGATTGTTTATTGCAGATGTTGCACTAGAAACGCCAATACCCGCGGAATTGGATGACGCAGTAACTGCAGATAAGTAAATTTCGTAGATAATCTACAAAATTACCCCCCTCCCCTCAAAAAGGACACAAACCAACATAAAAATGCTTCCGAACATTTTATTATTATTATTTACAGTAGGGGCTTATAATACAATTTATGACGTAAGAAAGATTAAGAATAATTTTCTTTACTTATAATAAGTTCGTCCATTGTTTTAATCTTTTTTACAAAAGAATTGAGCAACAGTTTGTGTGTGTGTGTTTTTTTTTTTTTTGGTTAAAATACCCTAGTGGTGCTATTCAGCCGGTTCGCTAGAACCGGTTGTTAAAATATTTCGAGTTCGCAGAACCGTTTGTTATACCCAGACATGCATACATACGCATGATCTAACCACGAGTGAAGGAAAGTAGCCTACCAAATTTGTAAAAACACCTCTGTACTTTTCACGCTCGCTTTCATTGTTGCGAAAACAAATAAGTTTGAATTGATTCAATTCAATAACCAGACAGAAATTTCAATGGGTGTGTGCCAAGAAATATGTCTGAGGTGACAGATAAAGGGTTTTCCAATCTTGTTAATAAAAGGTTTCCATTTCTTAATTGTAAATTCTTTTGAGTGCTTCATATTTGTATTGATGAGAATAAACATCTGAAATTTTCATATAACAAAAAACTGATTTTGGTAACGCTTTCAAGTTACATGCACTAGATGTCATCTTTCATAATTTTCCCTCCATCAAGTCGGTTTCGATTGAACGTGACACTACAACATATACACTGATCACCAGTTGAATTAGAGACAGCAGGACAGTTGCAGAAACCGCACTGCAGAGGCTCAACCAGTGTATGTCAATGAAACACAGATCGGGTATATTGCTGCCGTGAGCTTCCTCTCTCGGTATCCGTTACAGTACAATATGTGATGGGTAAGACGAACAACCTGAGTACATTTGACCGTGGTCAAATTGTAGGGGCCAGACGACTGGGTGGCTCGATTTCGAAAGTTCCTGCTGCACTCGGATTTTCAAAAGCAACTGTGTCAAGGGAGTGAGTATTTGGCTTCCAACAAAATCCCACCCGGACGGGCTAACTGTCGCAGCCAGGGGCGTGTCGACGACAGGAGCAGCCTCCGACAGGCCCGCATCGTAATAACCGATAGACGGGCCAGAGTGCATGAAATCGCGGAGAGGTTTAATGCAGGACAACGCAATGTTAGCAGCCACACAATCCATAACCTTCTAATCACCCTGGGGTACAGAAGCCATCGGTCCACGCAAGTACCCCTTCTAACCGCACAACACAGGAAACAATGTCTAGCATGAGCAAAGGAACACCGCCACTGAACCGTGGAAATGTGGAAAAAGGTTGCCTGGACAGATGAGTCTCGTTTCACTTTGGTACATGCCGATAGACGGGTACGGGTGCATCGTTAAGTGCACAAGGCAATGTATCCAGCGTGCCAGCAGGGAACTGTACAGTACGATCGTGGTGGTATTTTCAAGTGGGCAAGTTTACTTGGACTGAAATGGGTTCCCTAACACGTGTGACACGGTCTTTCACAGGTGAACTCTACAGCGATCTTTTGCATGACCATGTTGTGTCATTTGCTCGGCTGTAACATCCGGATGGTGACCTCATCTTTCACCAGGGCAATGCGCCAGGCCATCGCTCTAGGATGGCAGCAGATAGGTTTGGTGAGCACTCCTCTGATCTGGCAATACTTCCCTGGCCATCACTGTCACTAGACCTCAATTCCATCGAACATCTGGGACGCCATGGAACGACGCTTTCGGGCTGTGGAACCTCTTCCGACCAATCTGCGGACTCTGTTGAAGACTTTGCAGTAGATATTGATCGAGATGCCACAACAATACTTCAAGCACCTTGTGGAGTGCATGCCGCGGTGGGTAGCCGCTGTTATCCGAGCGAAAAGTGTTGCTACGCGATATTAAGTAGGTGTCTCTAATTCAACTCGTGATCAGTGTAATACAAACAGTTCTTAGTTCATAGGCAAAGTGATAAAATTGGCGTTGCGTTCTACAACGTACTGAACTCTTGTATCTATCTTGTATGGTTTGTTTCCTAAGAGAATTATATCCATATACCTATTCATCTACTATCACTCTCAGATTATTATATCTATCTATCTATCTATCTATCTATATAACTAATATAAGTTTCTCTTTCTCTCTTTATATATATATATATATATATATATATATATATATATATAGAGAGAGAGAGAGAGAGAGAGAGAGAGAGAGAGAACCGGTTGTTAAAAAATTAGAATACTACTGATAATCCACTGGCGGATACTCGAGAGTTTATTTTGTTTTTGAGCTCACAAAATATCACACTGTCGTAACAACTGCACAATTATCACGAATTTTAAAGTTTACTATGTTAAAGTGTCAGACAAGATCGAATTAACAAGGGAAGTTCGGGAGAAAGCACTTGCCTGCAGAGAAACTAAGCATGCCATTTGAAGGACCAATTCATGCTTGCTACAACAATATATATACTGTACTCTTTACAATATATATAAAGAGTATATTGCGCTTTTAAACGCGTTAAATACAATATTATTAGCAAAGAATATTGACATGTGAATTGAAATCTATCGAAGGTAACAGAAAAAACTGTTTTGCAGTAACTAACGGATTTGTTAGTTAAAATTAGTCATTATACTCTTCACAATGGTGATAGGTTAGAGATGAAAATTGATCACGGTTGTTCTTCTGTTCTCTGAAGAAATGAGGCAGGCAAAAGACTTCCTTGCATCATGAACATTTTATATTTGCAATTGCGTTGCATCTGTCAAGGGAACAGTTCGCATAATCAAAGCGAAAAGCAAATTCGACAGGTGATTCAAAAGGTACATAATCTGCCTTCTGGAATGTAAACTGAAACAATCCAATGCATCACGGTGATCTGAACTTACTCATTAACATGGACACGAACTTGATTTGATTGTTTCGTTGGTACATCATAACGTTCGAATGAAGTAGTTTCATACTATGTATAAATCTCCTGCCATAATCTTTGATTGATCGGAATTCACACATCAAATCGTGTGCAGTTCTTTGGTATATTCTCAACCATTATGTCTTTGCCATCCGTCATCCAACTTGGAATGTCTGTGAATGGGCCCCATTGATCAAGCAGTAGCAAGTTCAAACCATCAGGCTTAGCTATGGGAAAGAATATTTCGGTTATATACTTCTGGTATCCTTCTTTCCTTATCAGCATTTAACGTTGAATCTCTCGAAGAGTTCTAACCGGTACCGGTACAGGAATTTTATTAGCTTCTTGTAATAAGCATGAATTGGTCTTTTTTAAATGGCATGCTTACAAGGAACGGACATGAACGTGTCATCCGGACATCCGAACCAAACCTAGTCCATTTGATAAACATTATAAAGATATGTTCATGCACAAAAAAATTAGGTGCCATGGACAATGGAGTAAGTCCGTGGGGCCCCTTCACCCTGTTAGTATTAAGAAAATCGTAAACTAGCAATGAAATAGCTCTTGCATCAACACTGTTCATTGGAAAGTCATGGTTTATAGTTAATTCTCTTCAGCATGAAACAAGCTTGCCAGAGGTTCTATGTATTGGGGTCCAAAAAGTACTTGAACTGGGAAAATTGGGAGAATGTCGGGGAATTCCCTCCCTAAATCCCTTCCATCAACTTTGAACCCCTTTGGAGTGGCCCTGGGTAAAAGACAATGGAAATGTATTTCAGAAAATACTATAGGGAATAAAAAAGGTGTGTTCCAAATTTTGTGTTGATAGACAAAATAGGTATGAAGTGAAAGCGTATGTTGGTGTACAAGTTTCTCCTTCATATCTATTCCGTCCATCAATACAAAACTTGGTACACACACTTCTTATTCCCTAGAGTATTTCCTGAGATACATTTGCATTGTGTCTTTTACCTGGGGCTACTCCAGATGGGTTCAAAGTTGATGGGAGGGATTTCTGGAGGGAATTTTCCCGACATTCTCCCAATTTTCCCTGTTCAAGTACGATATGAGCTCCAATGCATAGCACCTCTGGAAAGCTTGTTTCATGCTAAAGAGAATGAACTCTAAACCAGTGGCGGCCGGTTAATTGTGGTTTCGGGTGTTGCAGCACGAACGATAAGAGACAGAAGATATAAAGTTGACTCATTGACTAATCAGCATAACTTTATATGCAAATGCTATGTGACATGTTAAATTAAATAAAATTCTGTTTTTAAAAAATAAAAAAATGCAGAATATTTTATCCGATTAATCACCTTAATTAATTAGTAAGTTCATTCTCCTCTCTTTGATTGGAGCAAATCTGTCTAATACATGCTGGTTGAACTCTGGTATTCTTATTGTCGGGTCTTTTTCGATGGAAAGTATAACCAATGGTAATAACATTTCTTGGGACATTCAATTCCTTGAAAGTGTCAATTCTTTCTCATGTGCAAAAAAACTTTTCGTCTTTTGCTGACGCCATAGGTACAGTTAATATTAATTTCAAAGCTTTGTTGATTCACTATATATTTTTTCTAGATTATTGCGAACGATTCATTCCAGCAAACTCAGTCCCTGACAGTGATCGGAATTCCTCTTCAGCGTTGACTGAAGAGAGTTCGTAGCAGAGATTAGTGATATTAAAAAATGTACATTGAACACACTTTATTCACAGTTTATCCAGGAAAATTTGAAATAAATTGACGAAATGTATCTGGTGCAAACAACACTACTGCCATTCGCAAAGATATCCTGTAAATTTAAACTGGATTTTTTTTAACACTCTCCTGAATTGCCCTTTGCTTGTTTTGTCTAAGCCTTAATTGCAAATTTTTCCTCAGTTGAATGTTTTTTGTAAGTTATTTACACAAGTCATGGTATACAATTCATTCAGAATTTGTAGGTTATTTACAGAGTTAAAGCACACACAATAAAATTAAACCTAATAATTAAAAACCAAAACAGCTGATACAAAATAGGTACTGGTATATGAATTCCGAATGTCACATATTCATACATCAACACACACACATGTGCGTAAAAGAAAAAAAAACTACATTCCAAATCATCCGTCTTGCTTGTTACGCAATACACAATGAACACAATATACTTCCATATGAGGCGAAACAATGCTTACCAATGTGATATGTTCTGGAAAGGAAACCTCGAAACCCGCCAGATGAAGGATCAGCATGTAACAGAAGCCAAAAAATCAAAGAACATCAAAACAAACAGCACTGCCAGTTCTACACCCAGAAATGTTAAGTGGGAGGGGTCCAAAGTATTTGAGGGAGGTCCAATACGTCTACATAATATGGAACCTGTCTTATACTGCACACGAAAAGACGATAAGTAATTCTTACTTACTGTCATCTATATTTTTAGAAAAAATGATAGAACGATTATTTTTATAAGAAAAGAAGAGTACATGATGAGGTGTAAAATAAAATATTTAACCTACATCAATCATTTCTCTGTTAAACAAGTATAGTTCGTTAAGAAAGTCTACAAATGTTAGTCAAGTTTCGAAATTTTTGGGAGGTCCGAACCCGGTGGACCTCCCTCGTGGCTACGCTCCTGAGCATTGCTAACTAGTCCCAAATTCAATGTGGAGTTCCCATCATACAGTTTTATGTGGAAGTTATCAAGAGTATAAAGTATACTTATTTTATAAAGGAAATATGTTTATACTAAAATACTATCCACAGAGGGAAGGTGGAGCGATTCTACATACTGACTTATTAATATTTGATTCACAAATTACTGTAGAAGAAGCCTTCATTATCAATATAAGCTAAGAATTAACTTGTAAATGCAACGGCCAGTCCCTTTAACTTCTGAGATAGTGGAAAAAACACTTAACATTTGCTCCAATTCCCGCGCTGAAGGAATCTGGTCGTTGTATGCTCGCTGCAACACAATATAAATTAGAGACTCTGTGACGGATTATTTTTCGCTTTTTAAAACGGATTAACGGAACGGACAATTACTGAAGTAAAAAATATGTTATTTAAAGTGTATATATGCAAGTATTAAAAAGAATTTTTTCTGTTCTTTACTACTATTGATAATATATTTTTTTAATAATTTGGTCGTTGCGCAACGCCGCAACACTAACATTATCCGCCACTGCTATAAACCATGTTTTTCCAATGAACATGTTGATGCAATAGCTGTGTCACTGTGACTATGATTTGCTTTATACTAACAGGGTTAATGGGCCCCAGGGACTTACTTCGTTGTCCATGGCACCTAATTTTTTGTGCATGAACATAATTTTGTTATGTTTATCAAATGGACTAGGTTTGATTCGAATGTCCGAATGACACGTTTCCTTGTCAGATTCGTACACATATAGAAAGCACGTGCGTTAGCCGGCATGAATCTATAGTTTGATATAGGATCCGAAACATGTGCATGCTCGCAGAGAATCAAACCCGTAACTTCTGTCATAGGAGATAAAACTAACTGTTGAATTAACTAACCATTATTATATTATTGTTCAGTATTCTACCTTTTGGCAAGTTCTGGGACTAATGAAGTGTTTATTATTATTATTATTATTATTATTATTATTATTATTATTATTATTATTATTATTATTATTATTATTATTATTATTATTATTATTATTTTAGGTTTGGGTATGGAAATGTTTCTTCCTCGTTTCTTGATCTTCAGCTTCCTTTCTAACTCCCAATAATTTCTTATATTTTTCAAAGTCATCGATCACTTATGTTCTTCCTATTCCTTGGTTTCCTTCCATATTTCTTTCTACGGTAGTATGAAGAAGACAATTTCTTCACAAGATGTGTCCAATTCATTTGGTCTTCCTACGAAAAATGCTTGCTAAAAGAGCCCTTTTCTTTCTCCATTTTAAAATATATCCATTTGTTAACTCTATCTGTCCATTTTATCTTCCTTCAATACCACATTTCGAAGCTCTCGAAATATTTTTTTCCCCTAACTTCGGTAATGTTCAAGTTTCTGAACCATACAGTTCAGTGCTCCAGATATAACACTCCACTAGCTTCTTCCTTAGTCCAATATTATGCCTGTTAGTTAAGATATATGTGATCTTTCCTTGTTGAATGAATGCTCCTTTGGCTATGACAATTCTTGACCTGATCTCTTTGGTGCAGTAAGAGTCTCTCGTCAAAATTAACCATAGAAGCTCCTTTTGAAGGTATTATGTCCCTATTAAATAGCTTCACTCACTTGAATTCTACTAGTTAAGTATATAATACGGCTTTACTTGATCTGAAGCCCGCAATTACTTTTGTTAATATATATGTCAAGTTTTCGATGCTTGGGATAAGCGATTGAGTAGCAGATAGTGTCAGTGCAGATTTTAAGACCGTATTCCTCCTTCAAATTTATTGATTGATTATTTGATTTTTATTTAAGTCCTTTGCTTTCTGTAAGACTATAATAGAAAGAGACCTACAGTTTAAAGATTCAGATCTGAATCAGTGAAATTCATTCTATACTATTCCACAGGGATTTGAACTTAGAGCCTCGTTCGCGGATGGCATGCTAATTAGCCACTTCCTTTACTTTTATTCTTTTAAAAAACTAAAGCACTAAAAAAGCATATTTCTATTTTTTTCACTTTATTATAAACCTATTTCTTCATATTATCTCTTAATATAATTATTTACTTTACTCGCCTTTTTCTACGATATCATATTATACAAACGAAAAGGTCACAAACACAGAAATACCGAATACAATTAAAAATCCACATGCTCTTCTGCGGAACTCAATCCCAGAATAGATCGCGCCTCGTAATCTGCAGCCAAACTACACAGATCATTCAGCTATGGGTACGGGTTACTACAGTAACGAGGAGAGCTTTCAAACTTATATTCGTTGGTATGTCGCTGGATTTTAAATTTTCTTGGATAATTTAACGTTATTGGCATTTTAAATATACGATCTGTCTTTGTCTGCAAACCACTTGACTTCTCACGCCAGATCTGGCAGCTTGCCTAATTAAATTGGCTCACAAAATGGCGGTCAATGAACGAAATTTATAGTTATATATGCCTTCAACTATTCGATCATGCCGCTCGCCATTATTATTACTACTTAGTAGTAGTAGTAGTAGTAGTAGTAGTAGTAGTAGAAGAAGAAGAAGAAGAAGAAGATAAGAATTGGATTGTTTAAATCCCTTTTCAGCATATAAGGTATGTTATAAGGTAACCAAAAATGTTTTGCTGTAATGATAAGAAATAGGTATTAAATAGATATACTCGTAGAACGCATGGTACTCATCGTTAAGTCTCGAAGAAGAAAAATGAAATGAAATCTTTCAATTTATCGTCCCGCGATTATGTTCTTCAGGCTAAGGGACATAGATGTCTCGAAAAAATCTGTAACACCTCTCTTTCATGGGTTACGTTTGTTTATCAGTATGAATATGAAAAATGTACTATTAGTATTTGTTTGGGTTGCCATGTTGCTTCACAACAACAATTCTTTTAATAGTTTGTTTTCTTATAATCCTTCAACTACGTAATATAGGGCCAGAACTCTTCTAACGCATCTCACACATATCAGGTATCCAGATTCTTGTACAGTTGGTGCAGATAAAGTAAACAGATTATACTAATATGATATCTCAGCAGTAAAATATCAAGCAAAATAATTATTGATTAAATAAACAGTCAAAGACTTTAATATTTCAGGAAAGAAAATTTTATAACACAACTTGTATATATTCCAATTTAGGTGAGACGATACAATCTGTAGTTTTAGCAGCGAACCTACAGCAACGTGTCTAGAAGCATTCATACTTTCATATGCACATTTAGTTTCAATGTAGGAACAAATTACTAAATTATAACAGAATACAACAGAGTGCAATTGTCAACTAATCGGGTACTTTCTTATTCTTCATAAACTTCATAAAACAATTATTGTCGACATTAAATTTCTACATATATTCATTTTATACATTATATTCTGCATTTATTTAGCGTCGTATTAATTATAATCTTCCCCTGTTGATGATACAACTCTGAAACACTAATATTCCGTTGAAATTTCCACTATTCCGACACTTGCTTGACATATATTAATGATCAGGTAGCTGCTACAAATAAGCCTTACTAGGAAACAAGTCTTCAGTTTTGGTATTTCAATGCTCCTGATATTTATTTCATTTACATAGTATAGATATCAAACTAATTTTGCTTGATATAGTCTTATAAGTTGTAGATTTCTTTTCGGTAAATTAAATTTTAGGCATAAAGCTTAGCGACATATAGGGATTAGGGACAAGAGCTACTTAGAACGACATTTCTACTATATTAATCGTAGCTACTCAATAATTTATATTAAGACATTAATTATTTGATAACGAGATTCACAAAATTAGGTGTAGTTCTTTCCTATGTCTAATTGTAGATTACCTACTTTGGTATAACAAGTACATTTTAAGATTCACAAATTTCTTTTTCATTCCGAACTAACAATTTTTTTTCGTTCTTTTTCTTCAAGCCTTCAGTACTTAGAAAACCAGAGAAATGGCACTCATGGAGATGACAAAGCTTCTGTACAAAGCACCTAAATAATAAACAATGTAATAGTAGCAATAGAATGGAACATCATAACACATAATACATAGACTGGCACAATTGGTTGCTCAAATTCAACAATAACAATATTTTATAACATTTTAAATAAGTTAATATAAAGAATAAGGGCACACATTGACAAGACCACATAATTCCTGTAATGGATCAAAGTGGTCCATTACAGTTTGCCCCGTCTTCAAATAAAAAAATATTATTATTTTTTTTCAAAGCAATAAAATTGAACGAACTAGATTGACTCAACAAGTTAACATCCTGTCACGGTCGCCAGTTTGCGACGTTCTTTAGTACGATAAAATACTCTAGGATAAAATTACTCAACCGATCCTCAACTATTTAAAACTAATGTATCCTTTGTAGTTACCTGTCGCGCCAATCTCATTAACAAAGTACAAACCTAATTTCGGTCATAACACATTGAACATATAATTAGAAAATCTATATGTGAATAAGCAAGTTGAACAACTTAAATTAATGAAAGTTGAACACATTATTCGTGTCCTCCCTTGGCTACTAAGGTGAGCACATCTCATAATAGCAACGTCATAAAATTTCCTTCGACGCAGTTCTCTTTCCACTATCACTGGTATTTTCGTCAGTCCTATTGGTCATTTTATAACAATTCTCTGATGAGGTTTCATCTTTCAACTTGTCACCATTACGATCACTTACAGAAATGATACTCACTTTTTCAGGAAAATTTCTTTTACATCTCTGACAATGGTTCAAATATGCTGACGTATAACCACAAAAACAGTAAACAGATAGTTTCTCAGGTACTATCTTAGGTTCCTCCTGAGAAATCTCAGTTTGTACAATTTTCGAGGTGTCTGTAGCATCTTTCACCTGTTCCGCATTTTCAAAGTATTTTTCGTCGCTTATCTGATTCTTTTGAATGTTTTCACACACCTTCTTATTTTCATTTTGGGTTTGATGATCCTCATTTAAATTACTCTTCGACTGTTGAATTAAAATTGCTAAGAGTCTCTTAATAGATTCAAAACTTGCTTCTATTTCATGTTGGTAAGGGTACTTTTCTTTCTGTGGTACTTCTTTCAAAACAAATTGCCGCACAATTTCTTCTTCGCAATCGGCATTCATTTTCTCATTCTTACAACGATTACATACCCAAGTTTCTTCTTTTAAAATCAATTGTTCCAATGTTTCGTATGACATGTTTATACATTTACAGTGATAAATGCAATCACATGTGGCACATATTACAGATGCCACTATTTTGCGTCCTTCCTCAACTGATACCGTTTTGTTAATACAACAGGCATGCATTCTCACTTCAATATGTTCTTTCATATCATCTGTCATGCACACATTTGGACCGGAATCGCATAATTCATCCGGTTCTGAATATCTCCTTTCTCTCTTTACGCTACATTCACTTACGTTACTTTTATCTTCTTCTATATTCATTTTTATGTTCATTTTGTCCCTAATAAATTCCCTAAGTCGCTTTTGCCATTTATTAGCTCTTATTGTTACCATTCTAGATATTTAAAATTCGTATCACCTGTAATATCTATTTGTTGTTCTATAAATTTCTGTCCACAATCCTGGCGACCAACTGTACGTGTTTCCATCACCATGGAAACGCATCCTGAGATGGGTTCAGCCATTTGTAACACCTCTCTTTCATGGGTTACGTTTGTTTATCAGTATGAATATGAAAAATGTACTATTAGTATTTGTTTGGGTCGCCATGTTGCTTCACAACAACAATTCTTTTAATAGTTTGTTTTCTTATAATCCTTCAACTACGTAATATAGGGCCAGAACTCTTCTAACGCATCTCACACATATCAGGTATCCAGATTCTTGTACAGTTGGTGCAGACAAAGTAAACAGATTATACTAATATGATATCTCAGCAGTAAAATATCAAGCAAAATAATTATTGATTAAATAAACAGTCAAAGACTTTAATATTTCAGGAAAGAAAATTTTATAACACAACTTGTATATATTCCAATTTAGGTGAGACGATACAATCTGTAGTTTTAGCAGCGAACCTACAGCAACGTGTCTAGAAGCATTCATACTTTCATATGCACATTTAGTTTCAATGTAGGAACAAATTACTAAATTATAACAGAATACAACAGAGTGCAATTGTCAACTAATCGGGTACTTTCTTATTCTTCATAAACTTCATAAAACAATTATTGTCGACATTAAATTTCTACATATATTCATTTTATACATTATATTCTGCATTTATTTAGCGTCGTATTAATTATAATCTTCCCCTGTTGATGATACAACTCTGAAACACTAATATTCCGTTGAAACTTCCACTATTCCGACATTTGCTTGACATATATTAATGATCAGGTAGCTGCTACAAATAAGCCTTACTAGGAAACAAGTCTTCAGTTTTGGTATTTCAATGCTCCTGATATTTATTTCATTTACATAGTATAGATATCAAACTAATTTTGCTTGATATAGTCTTATAAGTTGTAGATTTCTTTTCGGTAAATTAAATTTTAGGCATAAAGCTTAGCGACATATAGGGATTAGGGACAAGAGCTACTTAGAACGACATTTCTACTATATTAATCGTAGCTACTCAATAATTTATATTAAGACATTAATTATTTGATAACGAGATTCACAAAATTAGGTGTAGTTCTTCCCTGTGTCTAATTGTAGATTACCTACTTTGGTATAACAAGTACATTTTAAGATTCACAAATTTCTTTTTCATTCCGAACTAACAATTTTTTTTCGTTCTTTTTCTTCAAGCCTTCAGTACTTAGAAAACCAGAGAAATGGCACTCATGGAGATGACAAAGCTTCTGTACAAAGCACCTAAATAATGAACAATGTAATAGTAGCAATAGAATGGAACATCATAACACATAATACATAGACTGGCACAATTGGTTGCTCAAATTCAACAATAACAATATTTTATAACATTTTAAATAAGTTAATATAAAGAATAAGGGCACACATTGACAAGACCACATAATTCCTGTAATGGATCAAAGTGGTCCATTACAAATCCTCATCAGTATTCAGCACTTTTTTCCAAATTCTTGCGGCTGCACAATGCCCTGGTGATAGAACTTGGAGGTTTTGTACGCAAGGAAGGTTATCACTGCGTGCCACAGTCTGTCTCATTGAAGAAGAGCAGTTATTCAGGGAATGAAACAAGTGGTAATCTGATGACGCTAGGTTTGATGAATATGGTGGATGATACATGGTCGTAACTAAGTCACTGAATGATATTCTTGGTCATCCTTGCAACATGTGGTAAATTGTCGTTAATACCCTTGTGACTAATCAGCGCAGGCTCCTTCTGCTATGAATGCTGAACCTGTTGCCATTGCTGCGATTAGAGATTTGCAGTGATGGTGTGGCCTGGTAGTAGGGACTCGAACCCACCACTACAAAATTCAGTGGCTTTTGGAACAAAGACCTCACCTTTCACACATCTACACTGAAATTTTACGCGCTTTTTTGATCTTCAGCTTGTAACACTGCAGGAAATATTTTCTGATTTTATTATTTGACCTTTATTCCCACCGTTACGATAGTGATTTTTAAATTTAAAAATAAACTACATACGATTACTCTATGTAGTAACAAAAATGTCCACTAAAAAGAAAAATACACTTATTTTTATTTTTCATACTTTTTCATTTTCCCTTTAGATATAACTCCATGTGCACATTCATGGATATTTTGAGGAACCTATGAGTCTATCGCAACTGGCTAACCTGACTACTCATTAAAACATTGATAGTTGGAGCAAACATAAATACCATAGAAATTATGATTCTCATAGCAAGCAGCCAGTGGTTTCTACAGTATTGTCAGATCTCCAGTCTAGATGGATGCCTACAAATCGAGACAAAATATACACAAAGCTGCCAGTACCTACATATTATTATGTATTCATGTTTACATTGAAGTTTTCTGAAACTTGTACCATTGAAAGAAGAAACAAAACTGTAAACTTATTCATCTAAATTAGTTTATAGTATTATAATAATTTCCTCTCGCAATGTCCTACGGCTGCCTCCACCAGCTGGAAGGCGCAGTAGTCCACAATATACGCCACTGACAACGTACATCTATTAGCGTTGGCCATCACATCAACCTCCAATCCCTTTTCTGGAGCGTACGCCATTTCGTTTTCTCTCTATAAGCACTTTGTCAAATGGTGACGTCAGAAACGGTAAGAACTTTTTTTTGATTACTCTTAATGAGGAATCTGTTGCTGAAAGTAGGCTCTGAAGCATCACTCAAACTTACATCCGTGGCAAATACCACTACCGGAAGCACGTGCGTTAACTCATTCGGCCACAAAGACGCAATATTAGTAGTAGTGCTAATAGTAGTTCAGTTGATTGTTTGAAGATAAACAGTTCTTTTAGCATCGAGCCTGTATATATGAGGAATGTTCGGAAAGTAACCTCCCCATTGGTTAAAAAGGAACAACACAGTAAATAAGAATAATTTATTATATACATCTAAAAACTACTTCTTTGCCCTATTTTTAAACATGGTTTCCATAAACATTCAAGCACTTATCAAATCTCTGCACCAACTTGAAAATTTCATCAGCATAAAAATCACCTGCCTGTGCCTTGAGCCACTCTGATAGCACCTTTCAGCTCCTCATCATCACCAAAGTGCTCAGAACATATAACACAAGTCCTGAAAATGTGTGGAAATTCATCTGAAAGCTCCGAGATTGTGAACGTCGATTTTCAGGAACTCTTTCATCAATTTTCTGAACGACTCCATCAGTGACCATTGATGGCCTGCTACTCCTCTCTTCGTCATGAATGTTCACCCATTTTTAAATGAACGAACCCATTCACGCACAGGGGCCGCGGTGGCTCAGTGGTAGAGCATTCACCTCTGGTGCTAGGGGTCTCGGGTTCAAACCCTGCTCCCGCCAAATGAACTTTGTGGTGGACAAACACCGTGTGCGTGGGTTTTCTCGGGGTTCTCCCGTTTCCTCCCACTTTCTTCATTCCACCATTTCATTCATTACTCATTATCACCGTCTCCTTTAGCCTAACCGGCATAACCGTGGGACGTAAAACTCAAAATTTCATTCCATTCACGCACAACTCCTTTACTCATCACACTTGGTCCATACTCGGCACAAAGCTCCTTATGAATAGGTGCTGCCGAATCTTGTTTTGCCATAAAGAAACGTATAACAGCTCGCACCTCGTACTTGGCGGGGTTTTCTATTGCAGCACACATTTTAAGACGCTACAAAAGTGGAACCAATAATCTAACAATCTTCAGTCTACTACGGCTGGATGCAGACTGATCTACCGCGCACGTCTGTGCAAAGATGGTAGCGCTTCCCCCCCCTCTACTTCACGCACAGTGACCAATCGGAGGTTACTTTCTGAACGCACCTCTTTGATTTGGATCTACAGCTGTATGAAATCTGAACAATGTGAACTTCAATCAGGGATCGAACTCGGGTCTTCGCGTCGAAGGCGCTTATGATAACCATGAAATCACGAGGAAGCTCACAGTAGTAGTAGTAGTAGTAGTAAAAAGGAGTTTAGTTATTTACCTTTCCTTTTACCTCATATTTTAAAAGAAGTGACATGGAATTTCTTTTTTCATGGAGTCACGAAAAACAATCAATATACAAGCCATGCTAGAAACAACGGGAATTCCAGGCAATGTTAAGATGTCTCTATAATAAAGAGGAACAACCCCCCTCCCCCGTCACCTCCTTTCATCCAAGAATTCGAAGTTAATTAGAGAGGTGTAAAAAGTCTTTCTGAGCGAGTGGCGGGTTGCAACGATCAATATATTTTCTTAATATACAATGAAATTCTTTCAAAAGAAAAAAAAAAAACAAATGCTCCCCACGTAGCAGATTGGGTGTGTGTTATTTTTTAACGTGAAGAAAACTACGTAAATTTCACAGGAACTTGTAGTTCTAATGGTTTTAATAATTTTTTGTCATAATAATATCTTTGTAATTGCTAGCTTTATAATTTTGTCAATACACAGGAGGAGATATTAGAAAAGCAAAGCACACTACTACTATTTGTAGTTTTTGGCGAAAGTTTATAAATAGCCTAATCAAAATATATACTCAAAAGAAGTGCATATCTTACCTATATTGCAACACAGAGACTGAGCTGGCCTTAACTCTTAGGCTGGTGATCGGAAGAGCTATCTTTCTCGCAGGGTCGGATTAAGAGGGGGCTTAGAGGGGGCTATAGCACCGGGACAACAGTTAGACAAGAGCCTCCACTCTGATCAAAATCTCAATTGGCTATCTAAAAAGGATCATGAAGATACAATCATCAAAATAAAATAAAATATGAAACATATTCCCTTAACTTTCCTACTGTACTTTCACAGAAGTGTATTAGGTGAAGTCAGCAGGAACCCCGGGCCGCCAAATGGATTAATCCAGCCTTGCTGTCTCGGATTTGAATCGCTCTATATGGGTATTATGCACAATCATAAGACATAAAGCTCAAGGTACGAATAACTAACAAGCAACACTTCCCAAGTGTAACACTCCGATTTTGATAAAATTTGGCTGGTAGATACTACACATAAAATAAACGAATATGTGTGTTTTATTTTCTGCGTAAAAACGGTTTTACAAGGTAAAAGCCCCCACATAAAAATTTTGAAAGTTGACGCCCGAAAGGCAAGAAGAAGTGAACCGAAGGGAATAAAATTGTGCATATATATTGTAGACATAAAATGAGGGAATACGTGTTTCGTATTTTCCTGGAAAAGACGATTGGATGGGGCACGAACCCCTCCAAACCTTTGATCATGAAATAACAAAAGTGCTAGTAACAGTATGTCAGATATGTGTAAAGGACAAGAAGAATTGCAACTAAACTTTGTGTATGGACAATACGCAAAAAATAAACGAATATAGTTTTTTTTATTTTCTGCGGAAAAACGGTTTAGGGGGCAAAAGCCCTCACCAAAATTTTTTAAAGTTGACGCACGAAAGGCAAGAAGAAGTGAGCCGAAGTGAATGAAATTGTGCACAGATATTGTAGACGTAATATGAGGGAATAAGTGGTTCGTATTTTCCTGAAAAAAAAAAAAAAAAAAAAACGGTTGGATGGGGCACGGACCGTTCCAAAACTTTGATCATGAAATATCAAAAGTTCTAATAACAGTATGTCAGAAGTGCCTAAAAGGACACGAAGAATTGAAAAAAAAAACTGTAGGAACAATAAGCAAAAAAGAAAAAATAAAATAAAATAAACAAATACGTTTTTTATTTCCTGTGGAAAAACGGTTTTAAGGGGCAAAAGCCTCCACCCAGAATTTTGGACGCCCGAAAGGCAAGAAGTGGACCGAAGTGAATGAAATCGTGCAGAAATATTGTAGAGGTAAGATGAGGGAATATGTGCTTCGTATTTTCCTGAAAATAAGAAACTGCTGAGTGGACCGAGGCGTTGAGTGGCGGGAGGAGTAGACCGAAGCGAATAAAATTTTATGTAGTTATTGGATATGTAAAATAAGACCTTTCGTGTTTCACAAGTGTCTCCATCCGATTTCTTCAAATTTGGTAGATCAACAACAAGCACAAACAGTATAGCGTTTTTATAGTATTTCGAGAGGCATCTTTAACCCTTACAATGTTTTCCCGCATAAACAAAAACACGTGTCGATTAATTTTCTGTTTGCTGTTGATGTGCCAAATTTGAAGCGAAACGGATAGGGACACTTGAGAAACACGAAAGCCTTTATTTTACGTAGGGTCTATATATCTACACACAATTTTATTTGTTTCGGTCCACTCCTTCCTGCGCTATTACGGTAATATTTAATATTTTTTCGGATGGGACCTAGACCCCAACACTGTTTTTCCGCACAAATTAAAACACGTTTTATTTATTGTTTTGCAAATTGTCCCTACACGAAGTTTCGTTGCAATTCTCCATATTCTTTAGGAACTTCTGACGTATGCTTATTTGCACTTTTGATATTTCGTAATCAACGTTTTAGAAGATCCATGCCTCACTCAACCGCTTTCTTCTAAGAAAATACGAAACCAAATTAGCTCATTTTACGTCTACAATATCTGTGCACAATGCACAATGTCATTCAATTCGGCGCATTTCTTGCCTTTTGGGCCTCAAATTCCAAAATTTTGGGTGGGGGCTATGGCCCCCTAAAACCGTTTTTCCACAGAAAATAAAAAAACAGTATTCGTTTTTTTTTTTTTTTTTTGAATATTGTCCATACACAAAGTTTCGTTCCAATTCTTCATGTCCTTTACACACTTCTGACATATTGTTATTAGCACTTTTGATATTTCGTGATCAAAGGTTTGGAGGGGTCCGTGCCCCACCTAACCATTTTTCCAGGAAAATACGAAACATGTATTCCCTCATTTTGCTTCTACAATATCTGTGATCAATTTCGTCCACTTCGGTCCACTTCGGGCGTCAACTTTCAAAATTTTTGGTGAGGGCTTTTGCCCCCCTAAAACCGTTTTTCCGCAGAAAATAAAAAAAAAAACATATTCGTTTATTTTTTTGCGTATTATCCCTACACAAAGTTTCGTTGCAATTCTTCTTGTCTTTTACACATACCTTTCATTATTATTTAATCACTATTGACATACTGTTACTTGCACTTTTGATATTTCATGATCAAAGATTTGGAGAGGTCCGTGCGCCAGATAACCGTTTTCTTCCAGGAAAATACAAAACACGCATTCCCTCATTTTACGTCTGCAATATCTGTGAAGAATTTAGTTCACTTTGGTCCACTTGTTTTTGCCTTTCGGGCGTTAACTTTCAAAATTTTGGGTGGGGGCGTTTGCCCTTTAAAACCGTTTTTCCGCAGAAAATAGAAACACGTATTCGTTTATTTTATGTGTAGTATCTATCAGCCAAATTTTATCAAAATCGGAGTGTTACACTTGGGAAGTGTTACTTGTAAGAACCAAGACGCTCAAGATATTTATCCTAGCATAGTACTAGTATACCTAGGTACGTTGTTCATAAAACATATAACCCTGAACATATAACCCTTTGCAGAATACGTAATAACCCTCTTCAACTGATCCGTCAATTGTTTCAGGAAACCAAAGATATGGAAGTTTGAAGGAACCAGATTCTGAATACGTGATGGGCACTTGACCACCTCTTAGCCAAATCTAGCAATTTCTCCATGAATGGATTGAACAATAAGGGGACAAGCGTTGTCATGAAACAGTCTGAATTTTAAAGCAGTTTGTATTGGATTGTTCTTTACGCAGAGCACGACGACAACTTTGTTAATGTTATCGTACGTGATTATCAGGGTTAGGATTTTTAGGTGTAATCTTCATGGCAAAAGGGAGGGAAAAGGTGCTAAAAGTAAGCCAAAAAGGGGACAAAAGGGTGCTCTTTCTCTCCATAACCAATAACTCATTATTTATTAAGAAATTAAAAGTTTAAAAAAAGTAAAAGCATGTTCGTATTTGTAAAGCAATAGTGTAAATTAAAAACCTGTTTACATTCTAACTCTATCCATAATATTGCTTTATCACAACTAATAAACGTAAGATAGCCCTAAAAATGAACGACAAAAAGTTCTCTTTCTCTTACTTAAGATAATTGAAATAAATTCACACGTTTTTCCACACCATTGTTAATTATTGATCAGAGGAAGAAAAGAACATGAAACTGTTTTACCTCAATACATTAAGCATCTCTATGTTCTTAAGGGTAATTTTGTTCCTATCGGGAGATAAGACGTCTTTATAGATGCTAAAACTTCTTTCCACATCCACAGACACAAGGGGGGCAAACTTCGTGTTCACTTGGAATGGTAACTCTATAGATGTAGCAAACTCCACAATATCCGGATTCTTGTGAAGACTAGCCTCAAACTTGTCTCTGGCAAAACCATCTAACTGTTCCCTCACCGATGTAAATATTTTTCACTGTTTTTCCTTCTCGAGGCCTTCTTCTTCCAAACTTTTAATGGCTACTGGAATATACCTGTAAGCATGGATACAAAATAGTTCTGTCTATAAATCTTGTATATTCTCCGGTAACAGAAGCTGTTGTGTCTTGGAGATAGCATCTGCGTCAGTTGGATCCGAAGAAAGCACAAACTCCTTGATCTTTTCAAAATTCTCACATACGAAAACACCACACTCAATCCATGTTCCCCAGCGAGTAATGATCGGGAATTTTGGGAGGGGTAGGTCTGTGATTTCTCTGTAGACAACGATGCGACTCGAGGCTTTCAGGAGAATTTTCTTCAGACCAGCGATGAACTGATTAACTATGTCGTATTCATTCCTAATATATTCACAAACCCTATGAAGGGCATGGACCAAACAGGTTACATGCTTTAACTTGGGAAACAATGTCTTCAACTGGTTAACTGCTCAAAGCATGTATGGAACCTGGTCCGTAATGACCAGGACAACTTTCTCGAACTGGGTACCATTGGGCCAGAGCTTTTGACAAAAGTCCATGAATGACTGCATGACTGTACTGGCATTGGCTTTCTGCAACTCATACATCTTGAACAACATGGGCTTAACTTTTTCACCTGCGAGGGGAAAAGACCAGAATGCTCAAAATATATCGATCCATTGAATCTGTAGTTTCATCCAGCATGATTCTCACATCGAAATCCGACACTTTCTCCTTGATTCTTCGTGTGGTTTCTTGATAAACAGGTTCAAGATAGTTTTTTCTTAAAGTACTCTCATCGGGAACTGACGTTCGTGTATACTTTTCAAGAAATCCTTTCAAGGCCGGATGGTTCACATTATTGAGTGGAATTCCTGCTTGAGTTAAAGCTGCACACAAATCAATGCTAAATTCCTTTAGATTTTGGACCTTTGAAGAACACTGCTTAAAGGCGTTTCTTAATAGCGGCTGTCGGAATTTGTTAGTTTGAAGAGACTTATTCTTTTGATGCTTTGAACTAGAAATGTGTTGCAGGATACGGTCTCGATGTTTTTCATCCAATGTGATACCTGAATCACAAACAATGCATCGAATAATGCTCACATCAGTCTCGATGAAATCCTGCCTAAACTCCTCAAACAGGGCCAAATATCTGAATTTGGACCCCTTCGGCATGGGGAATTCTTATACTGAACTTGTTAAGCAACAAACAACTTCGATTAAACAACAGAAACGTACTGGGAAAAGGTTTAAGTTAATTTCTTTCCCCTATTACTAGTGTACAATTTGAATGTATATATTTGTAACTTCACTCAAGTACAATGACAATGCTAAAAACAATGTTCATACTAGTGGACTGTAAGGCTTGATTCGTACACCACATGAATACAACCCAATATAAATTCACTGTATTTAATGATTACAACTTCAGTTTGCACACAAAAAGAATACACAAGAATAAACATGTTCACAAGGTCTTTAGTTGTAAATGATTTTGATACGATGGCTTATTGTTTGTGCTGTGTTGTATGATCTTCGACCATGGTTATGGTCCACCAAAGTGCATGTTCTTGCTGCCTCTACACTCACACACTCTTCACCAAACAATAGAAAAGCGTTAAGCAACTTGAACACTGTTGCCAGCTAAAGGCACACACTGTTAAACACACAAATAATCCCAAACATACTCCCCCCTGTTGGTCAGCTAAGGTCTGACCAAATAAAACAAAATGATACATATAAAAAACGAAACAAACACAAAACTTGAAGAACTGTACTTATTTTTAGATTACTCAAATCTCAATTCTAATTCTTGTTATATGGTAATGCAACTAGTTTGTTGATGGAACGTTTATATGTTCCAGTTGTAGTACGAACCGTCACTACACGAACTAAGAAATCCTTTCCTGGGAACACTTTTTCAATGATGCCCAATTTCCACTGCAATGCAGGAATGTTGTCTTCAATCAGCAAAATACATCTCCGACCTTGAGATTGTGTTGCGGTGAAGTTGTCTTAGAGCGTTGTTGAAGACCATGTTAATAATCTCGGGACCATCTCTTCCAAATGTGTTGTTTTAGTTGTTGTATCTTCTGCCAACGAGATAAGCGGTTGTGTGGTAGATCGGTGAGGTTAGGCTCTGGTAAAGCTGTAAGTGCTTCTCCAATTAAAAAGTGTCCAGGGGTGAGACAGGCCTCAATCTGTGTCAGTAATGTTGCAAACTCTTCATATGTTAACACTGCACCCTTTGTAATACGAACTAGATGGTATTTCATTGATTTTATACCGGCTTCCCATAGTCCTCCAAAATGCGGCGAATTTGGTGGTATGAAGTGCCACTGAATTCCTTCGGTCGATGTAAAATCATGAGCTTGAGAACTAAAAGGATCTGATGAAAACAGCTGATACAATTCTTTCAATTCGTTGTTGGCTCCAACGAAATTTGTGCCATTGTCGCTGTATATATTGAGACATCTTCCTCGTCTGGCTATGAATCTGCGTAAAGCTGCTATGAATGACTGCGCACTAAGATCTGTTACCAATTCCAGATGTATTGCCTTGGTGGATAAACAAACAAATAACGCAACATATGCCTTACGTACAGATCTATTTCTAACTGCTCCTGATTTTATGTAAAACGCTCTCGCGTAGTCCACGCCTACGTTTAGGAATGGTCTGGCTTGCTGCACACGAGCTGCTGGCAACTGTCCCATAAGTTGTTTTGAACCACTGGCCTTTAAATTGAAACATGTGAAGCAATGATGGATCACTTATTTTACTATCTGTTTGCACCTGATGATCCAATATTTCTGGCGTAGTGATGATATTAATAATTGGGGTCCAGCATGAAGTAATCTTAAGTGTTCTGCTTCAACTATAAGTTTTGTCAAGTGTTGTTTGAAGGCAGAACTATTTGATGTTTGGCGTCAAACGGAAGCTGACTATTCTCCAATCTTCCTCCAACTCGGATCATGCCTTCACTATCTAAAAATGGATGTAAATTGTTCAATTTACTTCTTGACGGAACAATGTTTCCATTACGAAGATGCTGTAATTCGCTGTGAAATTCAATTTCTTGTGTCCATTTGATGCAAACATGGAGCGCTGTGTGGAGTTCTTGTACTGAAAGACCTTTTGTTAGTTTGTTTTACTTGTGTCTGATGTTATGAACAAAACGTCTACAATATGCTATTGTCCTAACTAACCTTGACAATTTTGAGAATCTTGTTATGGTTTCATTGCACAAATTGTCTAAAGTGACTGTCAATGTTATGGTTCCCTTACTCTCTGGAACTTGATCTGGTTGCAATGAATCCTTACTTGTCACTGACCAATTAGATTCTAAACTAGAAAGCCATTGTGGACCGTGCCACCATAATGAATTGTCCTTTATGGAAACTGCATCTATTCCTCTTGAAATCAAATCTCCAGGGTTGTCTGAAGAAGTTACATGTTTCCAACAGCTAACGTCAGTTAAGTCTTGAATTTGAGCTACTCTGTTGGCCACGAAAGGTTTCCATTTGTTGCACGGAGAAGCTAGCCATGCCAACACGATTTGGGAGTCGGTCCATAAATGGACGCTACTTATGTTCAATTTTAAATTCGGTAAAATCTTGTGAACTAATTTTGCCAAAACAACTGCTGCACATAACTCCAGACGTGGGAGAGTGATTTTCTTGACTGGGGCCACACGTGATTTAGCACATAATAACTTAACTGATATTTTTCCTTGTTGATTGATCGATCGCATATAAATGCAAGCTCCATATGCTCTTTGAGAAGCATCTGAAAAACCATGGATCTGAATCTCCGCTATGTTTCCTTCAACGAGTACATATCTGTCGAATTTAATCTGATTGATTAATGGAAACTGCTTGTATAATTGAGTCCATTTCTTTGCTAATTCCATTGGTATATTGTCGTCCCATTGAACCTTTTGCCGCCACAATTCTTGCAAAAATATTTTGTATGAAATGACAACTGGTGAAATTATTCCTAATGGATCGAATATAGTGGCAATGATGGAATCAATCTGGCGTTTAGTAATGCACTCTTGAACCTTCATTGGTGACGTCTTGCTTTCAACGAGAAATAAATCCTTGTCTGGATGCCATGACAATCCTAATGCCTTGACGCCTTGGCCCCCATGGAACTGGATTAGACGCTGCACTTCTCGAAGCTCTGGCGAGATGGATTCCAATAACCTTGGATCATTCGAACTCCATTTCCTAAGTATAAAACCTCCCTTTCCCAGTAACTCTATCAATTGCTTCTGGACCTCTAGAGCTTGCTGTATGTTGCTCATGCCACTACAAACATCGTCAATATAGAAATCTCGACGTAATATTTCTGCTGCTACAGGGTAATTATGCTCTTCTTCGTCTGCTAATTGCTGTAAGCATCTTGTGGCCACAAATGAAGCACATACCGTACCATACGTTAGTGTTTTCAACTCAAAAACTTGAATCGGTTCATTTCTAGATCTTCTCCACAATATACGTTGTAATGGCGTGTCTTCTGGATGAACATTGACCATGCGATACATCTTAGCGATATCTGCAGTGAATACTACTGAATGAGTTCTAAAGCGCAAAACGATAGAAAACAAATCTTGCTGCATTGTAGGACCAACTAAGAGAATGTCGTTGAGGCTTTTTCCGCTGTCAGATTTTGCTGAAGCATCAAATACCACACGGAGCTTCGTTGTAGAGCTTGTGGGCTTAAAAACTGCATGATGTGGCAAATAGTATGCAACGCTGACGTCCTCCTTTTTCCGCTCATCTATCCTTACCATGTGACCAAGATCTTCATATTCTTGCATGAATTCCGTATATTTAGCTTCAAAGTCCGGGTGTTGATCGAATCTTCTTTCCAATTGCTTTAATCTAACCAATGCCTGCTGATAAGAATCGCCTAAAACTGTACGGTCTTCAAGAAAAGGCAATCGTACAATGAAACGCCCTGTATGATCTCTTGTATTCTGAACGAAATGTCGCTCACATGCAAGCTCTTCGCTTGATCTAGGTGTAACAGTAATTTCTTCTAGTTCCCAGAATTTTTGAAGTTGTTGCTGTAGATCTATATTTGTCTTCACAAAACATGTTGTTAATGGAATATGGAGGTCACGTTCTTGAGGAATGCGTCCTGCTACGATCCATCCCAATTCTGTCTCCTGAAGCACTGGAAAATCACCTGGCCGTGTTTTGTGTCCTGACTTCATAATTATGTAGAATACTTCCGCACCTAACAGAATATTAATGTCTCCAGGCGTATTAAAAGTGGGATCTGCTAGAACAATGTCCTTGGGAATGTTCCAATCGTCATAATTAATTCTTTCTTCCGGTAGTTTACTTGTAATGTGAGAGAGAACTGAACAACTTATATTCAATGAAAATGTGTTAACACATGAATGGACACAAATATCTATAGAGTACTTTGTATTAGATATCGCTTGATTTATACCTTGAATTGGAGTATACTGCCTATACCGTTTGATGTTCAATTGTTGCACCAAATTCTCTGTTATGAAATTGGTCTGACTAGCACTGTCTAGAAGCGCGCGACAAGGAACCATATTTCCCTTGTTATCTCTTACTTTTACTATTGCAGTAGATAACAACACTCTTGCGTTAGGCCTAGCCTTTAATGCACAATATGACACTTGCCCTAAATTTTCACTGGAATCTGAGTTGTTACTACGCTCTTGCACCGCGGCACTGTTTACACTTGGAAATCGCACTGATTTGTCCTTTGTTACGTCTACATGCAATAATGTATTGTGCTTTTTGGAACACTTTTTACAACCTCTCGATTTACAATTCTTCAAAAAATGATTACTTTTCAAACAATTCATGCATAATTTATTTTTACGAATGCACTCTAATTTTTGGCTGTGTCCCGCATTCACAAAAGACGAACAAGAATATAAGGGATGCTGGCTATTACAAAATTCGCATGCATTTGAAAATGTTGATAAATAAGTCTTTGATGACTGAATACTTTTTGTTTGCTTGTTTTGTACGCTACTACCCTGCTTCACACCATCAATACTAGTTCTCATGTTCTCAAGCACCTGACAACGTTTCTCGAGAAACGAAAAGAATTCTGATAAAGCAGGAAAATTAGAATTCGTATTTTGAAGCTCCCATGACTTTCTAGTAGTTGCGTCTAATTTTGATACAAAGTGTTGGGTCAAAATTACGTCTGTGAGGTTTACGTTTGGCTCAAGTGCTTGTAGCGCATTTATATTGCTAGTAGCTGTATTTATAAAAGCGCGAAGTTCACTTACATTTTCTTTATACACTGGCTTGATTTGTAGTATTTCGTGAATGTAAGAAGAAGCAATTAGCTTTTTATTTGAATACCTGTCAACGAGTAATTGCCATGCTACTGAATAATTTGTTTCGGTAATTGGTAAATTTTCAATTAGGTTTAACGCTTCGCCCTTAAGAGAAGTTCGGAGGTACTGAAACTTCTGTATTGTGGAAATGTCTTTATTCTCGTGAATAAGAGATGTAAAAGTGTCCTTATATGATAACCAATGTTTACAGTTCCCGTCAAATGCAGGCAACTGTATGACCGGTAATTTAACTTGTGCGCTACTGCTAGTGCTATTATTAACAGCTGATTCTTTATTTCCATGCTTTAAAACAAGTGCTTGCATTTGAGCCTCTAAAGAAAAATACACATTTTCAATTTCTGCACGAACGTTTAATGCTTCCGCTTCGGGTTCGATTTGATCAATTTCAATAGTATCTTGCACCTCCTGCAACTTTGACCAGACGTTATTTAGATGTTTTAAGCGTGCACGTATTTCTTCTATATTGCCTTCATTTGGATCAAAGGCCTGAACAAAAGTGTTTATTCTTGTTAACTGGCCTCTGTATGCAGATCTTTGCCTTAAAAGACGCTGGTGTGATTCAGTCATGATTAAATGCTACGCAGAAATATGAAGAATAAAAAACTACTGACCTGAAGATGATGTTTTTCTTTTTTTCCTTTTTTTTTACCTATGAAATATACTCCATGAGCCTGGTCCTGGTACAACAGCTGTCCGCCTACACAAAAAACGTGATTATTGTCCAACGTACGTGATAGCACCACATATAGGCCGACACAAACACATTTCTCTTCACAACAGCACAGAACAATTCTCAGAAATCGTCGCACTCATGTGGCCCGGATAGGACCAAATGTACAATTTGAATGTATATATTTGTAACTTCACTCAAGTACAATGACAATGCTAAAAACAATGTTCATACTAGTGGACTGTTGTAAGGCTTGATTCGTACACCACATGAATGCAACCCAATATAAATTCACTGTATTTAATGATTACAACTTCAGTTTGCACACAAAAAGAATACACAAGAATAAACATGTTCACAAGGTCTTTAGTTGTAAATGATTTTGATACGATGGCTTATTGTTTGTGCTGTGTTGTATGATCTTCGACCATGGTTATGGTCCACCAAAGTGCATGTTCTTGCTGCCTCTACACTCACACACTCTTCACCAAACAATAGAAAAGCGTTAAGCAACTTGAACACTGTTGCCAGCTAAAGGCACACACACTGTTAAACACACAAATAATCCCAAACAACTAGATTTAAATTTCAAGCTAGCTAAAACCCAACTCTGACTGTTGTCAACAATTAGAATGTATAAATAAACTGCTACTGATTCAATATAAATTAAGCTGTTCATTTCTAATTTCCTCTTTTTCCAAACTTGAGATCAATTTTTTTAACTTTGTCGACCTCTCTTCCATCCATTAAAATAACATTTATACTTATAAAGCTCAAAACATCTCCAAAGCAAAGGTCACGTGCAGAGCGCGAAAAAACATTACACGGTTAGTCGCGCGCGGTGGAAAGCACCGCAGAGTCACTAAACAGTCACTAGTAGTTAAACTAAACAACGGATAAGGAAGTAATTGAGCAGGAATGTTCGGGAAGGTGAGGGGTAAGATTAGCTAGGCGGTGGAGTCTGTCGGACAAACAGAGTGAACACACGATAAAAAATAATTTCCCTGCGGTCCTTTCGACCGCGGCGCGACTAACCGAGGGTTAACCCTCCAGAAGTCGCGCTGAAAAAGTAACGCGAGTAGTCGCGCGCGGTCAAAAGGACCGCACGAACATAATGTGTTGCAAATATCGTTCTAAACATTTTTTTGTATTAGAAACGTAATTTTGTATATTTTCTGATTAAGAGGGATTAAAATATTTATTATTAAAATAAGTTTTATAGTAGTAACTATTATTGGAACCTACTGTTAGACGTGTACTGTTTTTTTTTATTTCTTATTTAGAATAAAATATTTTTTTGTTACATATTTTTTTAGATAGATAACTACGCACTGGTTTTATTGAAAATTTTAATTCTGATGACGATCCTTTGTTTTTGTCAACTCTTTGGCTCGTCTAAAATTAGAAATGCAATAGTAAATTACTAAAATAAATGGTATATACACATAACAATAAAACAACCTTCAAAGCGCATATTACATTCAATAATAGCTCACTTGTAGTTAAGCGGTTAGCATACACCCCTTTGGCGTGGAACTTCCGGGTTCGATTCTCGGTGGGAGCTCATGTGGTTCGGATCCCACGTTAAGCAGTAGGTCTACGTCTTACATAGCCTTGATGCTGAAAGGGGCGCTAAATTGAAATCAAATCAAATTTACATTGAATTATTTTACGGTCCTATTATTTTGAAACCACCTATTTATTGAATTATTTTAGGTTATCTTGAAATTTACACTGTTTTACACTTCGTCGGCGCTTATTTCGTCCTCTGTTGCTCTGACTACATTCGGGGAATCGCTGGTCATTTCTGGGTTTGAGATCTTCAGACTTGCTCGCAGACCCCTCACTTCCACTTTCGTGTCCACTTACTTCTACATTTTTTTATGATCTTCCTCAGACAAAGCTTCCACTAGATGATCTCGGCTGATTTATCCCAATAGTCCATTCCTAACATTTCCCTCCGTTCTTTTAAAAGAACTCAATGAACTAATGTTTTCCATTGTTGCAGGTATGCTGTATTTGTATTTCTTGCAGTCCGGCGTTCACTGAAAGGAAACAGGCGCAATAATTCTACGTTCACGGCAAGGTGACAAGAAGTTAATTATATATATATATATATATATATATATATATATATATACAGGGTGGTCATATTGGTTTCTTTCAGAGAGCTCTAATTTGCCCTACAAAGAAAAAGTGAGCACCTAAAAATCCTAACCCTGGTGATTATAGTTTCAGAAGTTCCAGACAGACGAAACTTCACGTTCAAAACAACTTGTACGCCACAAAATACTATCAATAGGATTTGCTGAACAGAAGTTGACTTTGCATTTCTTGGGAATCCATAAGGTCTTTCTATTGCTCTTCTGGTGGTCTCACAGATCTTGGATACTCATCGCGCACAGACTTTGCGAATTTATCATGCACAAAGTCATATGGTTTACCATATAATAAGTCATATGTACGAAATGTTGAATTTTTATCCTTATGTTCGCAGATGGGTACATTGGTTATGCCGAATTACCTCACTAAAACCTTTGATCACAACCGTATTTATGCATGGACGTAGGTCATAGTCCGGGCAGGTAAAATTTTAAGTATCAGATTTTTTTTTTCATATTCCAGTTCTGGAAATTAGAGAAACTTGGTAGCAAACATCTAAATTTATTGACAATATTGAAGAATGATATATTGAAATGGAGCGCAATGGGCAGCAAAAGTGTTAAATACGGCTATGTCTCTTATTATTGAGGGTGCTTCAGCGGTTACAGGTCAATTGGAGCAAGGCAACATTGGTAAGATATTCTATACTTGTACAGTTTGCCGATGTTCATACATTCCTAGTATCATACATATCTATCATTTCTCTGAAAATTTCAGACAAAGGTTTACCTTCTATCTCAGAGAGGTCTGACTACAAACTCGTTGCCTCTCCTTTGGAAAAGAAGACACTAAAAATGAAGATGATTTTGACATGGACATAATTCCTTCTATAAAGGCGAAAATCAAAAAAGTGTGTTTTGCCTTACTTTTTGATCTAGCCTCGTACTTTAAAAACAAGTTAGCTGTTGTGACATTTTTGACTTCATTGTGATGAAGCTAAAGGAAGAATAATGTTTTCATTTATATTTTAAATTTCTATATTCCTGTGTGGGAACTGAATGGTATAATAGAATCCGATGAATGAACTGTCACTTTAAACGGTATTTACAACTTAAAAAAAAAAAATAGTTATGAAACTACATATCAAATACATTTTTCTCACAAAAGTAGAAATTTGACATTGGTATAAGACGAATTCTAATAAGGGCACTTGCACCTCGTCGAAGCGACATCAGTATGACGTTGGACTGAAGAAAAGTAGATACATGAAATAGCGACCCGACAAAGTGACAAATTGCAGCATCTATTTGGCTAGTAAACTCACGTCTGTAGACACGCAGTAGAATGATTGCTTATCATGTATGAGTCAGGCATGACAAAAACATTCTTTTCTATTACGCCTGTGTAGTTTCGCCAAGATTCCAAATGGAGTGTAACAAATATTTTATTTACATTGAAACGCTGCACGCACACACTCAAAAACACACACACACACACACAAATAGGAATAATGCGTATGGATTGAGGATGTGTACAGAAAAGAACAGCAAGCGTTCAAAAAAAGCAAACACCAAAAGTTGTCAGCAGGTATCTTGTTTTTTCCACTATTAACTTGGAGACAAACCTGATTATTTGAGAATTGTCCCACTTAGGAGTTTGTTGGTAAGTTTAAACTTTGTAATGAAGATTTGTTATAATAATCGGGCCTGGTGTTTTATAAGAAAGGATTAAGCTATTTTTTGGTTTCTTGCGTCGTGACTTATTGATTTAAAAAATAAAAGGTTGAAACTAGAAAATTGAAGAGAAATTACGAAACGTGTGCTCGGAGGATTTCATATTATAAAAATGTTGACGTATTGAGAGCAAAATTGGCTTTTGTAAGTTTTAAACTAAATAGAAAAATAAAATGAAATGAAATCGTTCAGTTTTTATATCCCACGGTTATGTCATCTAGGCTAAGGGAGACGGTGATGGTGAGAAATGAATGAAATGGCGGAATGAATAAAATGGGAAACGGGAAAACTTCGAGGAAACCCACGAGCGCAACGTTTACCCACCACAAAGACCACTTGGCAGGATCTCGAATCGAACGAGGGACTCCACGCGCCAGAGGTGAACGCTCTACAACTGGGTCACCGTCTCCCCTAGAGTAAATGAAAGAAAGCAATATGTTTAGAAGTGCATTTTTAAAATGTTGCAGACATAGACAGTTAGATGAGCTCAAATCTACAAACGTAGTATCAACACGGTAGTTACTATAGTTGAATTATGGTGGCGCAATATTAAATTGTAAGAAAAATATTAGTAGCGCCTTCTCAAGACATGCAAGTTGGGTCATTCAGTTATAGAAGAAACTAAAATTTCAACAGGGGTTTAAATAATATTAGATCTTTTTATAACAGACATTTGCACCGATTTATTAACAAAGATCTTATATCTTTTTTTTTTCTTTTACCTTCAAGTAATAACAAAAGTCAAACAACTTGAAAAGCAAAACTAACAATCTAAACTAATTTGAATTATTTATAGGAATATGTTTCATTAAAATAATAATGCAACATAAATAGCATTTATGGACTTCGAGGAACAGTTTGATAATGTAGAATGAAACAAAATGTTTAGAATAATAAAAAAGAATCAGGAATGCAATATTAAAGAGCGAAATAACTTGCACGAAGATTAGAAGGCACAGCGCCGTAACTTAATTTTTTTTTTTCTGGGGAGGAAGCTTTAATACACGTATTTGGGCCCCTTAGGAAAAGCTGTTTTTCTAATTTTTCTGCCCCTCTTTCCATCTTTCATCTTACTCTTTATGGGTCCCCCGGACGCTGTGGGCCCTCCCGCACATCAACGTCTGCGGAGCCGTTAGTTATGCCCCTGGACTCGTTCCATACATGACAAATTAATTAAGGGGACAATACTGACAAATCCCAAAGCCATATGAATAAATATTATTTCTAGGGCTCCTAATAGTAGACATTTTTTTTACTGAAATGGGCCAACGACTCATTTTGTTTTATTTACCCTTTTTTTGCTGTTTTGTTTATGTAATGTAGTGAACCTGTTTGATGCTTTATTTATAATTTCATATTCGTATTGTATATGGAGTAAGAAAATTTTGTCTTAAAATGGGCCCCACTCGAACGGCGGGAAGCTTCCCTGGAGCGGCAGTTGCCCCCTGCCCCCCACAAGTAACGGCCCTGAGAAGGCAACATGGAATAGAAGGAGAAGGAGAAGGAGAAGAAACAACAATTTAGGAAGGAGTTAGGTAAGGATGTTTACTGTAACCAATTTTGTTTAGTGTCTGCATTGAGAAAGCATTAAAAAAAATGAGGGCATCCATAGCCTAGGAATACAGTTAACAGACAGAAAATACATATGCTTAGATTTGCGGATGATATCGTATTGTTGGAAAAATTTATTAGCAGGTCTAAATGAAATGCCATGTGTGTTTAGTAGCAAATTCAACACAAAGATCAAGAAGAACAAAACAAAAAAGTATGAGACGCTATCAAGAAGAGAAAAATTATGAGATGACTACGTGGTACACTAAAACAATATCAAAGACTTGGTTGAAAACACGAGGCACGTTAAATTTCTCATCTCGTGGGCAATGCTTATATGTAAGTTCTAGAAGATGGTTATGCAATCAAAACAACGCTACTGTTAAGTTGGGTTACATAACTTACCCTTGCAGGCAAACAATGTAATGTCTTTGAAAAATAATTGTAATAGCCAGCCACAAATTGATCATAGGAATCACTGGTACAGTATGTTGTAAAAGTACTCTCTTAATGTAGAATCAACTGCAGGAAACAGAGCAGCCGCCCATAGATTTCATAGATTTCAGTCAGAATATGGAAGCATCACAATTGAATGGAGAAAAGTTTATATATATAAACTTTTAGCCCCGGACCCCGGTAAAGCCTCGAAACCCCGACACTTGTCGGGAGTAGCCTTTCCATTATAGGTGATTCCTGCAGGAAAACAGGTCCTAATAGAGGAAAAAATAAAGAAAAGCAAAAGAAGGGAAAAGTTTTATTGTGTCCCCTCCTCTTCCTCCAATATATTTGGTCTAGGAATTAATTCGTGCGGTTGGTACGCACACATTGAAGCTGTAGTACAAACACAAAATACATAAATACCTTAAGAAAAATATTGTCCATCGCTAGCCACCACTTTCGCCCATCTGTCAGGCAATGTACGGATTCCGTGGCGAAAGAAGTCCTCATCCTTGGAAGCGATCCAGTCAGAGACCCATGTTTCGATATCTTCTGAAGAAGTAAACCGCTGTCCAATCAAATCGTTGTTCATGCAATCGAACAAGTAGTAGTCCGAAGGAGCAACGTCTGGTGAATACGGCGGGTGGGGTAAAACTTCCCATCCGACATTTTCTAAATAGGTTTTGACCGGTTTTGCGACATGTGGGCGAGCGTTATCATGTTGAACAATAAGTTTATCATGTCTGTTCTCCCATTCTGGTCGTGTTCTGGCCAGAGCTTGCTTCAAACGCATTAATTGTCGTCGATAACGTTCTCCATTCATAGTTTCACCCGGTTGCAGCAGCTCATAGTACACCACACCTTTCATATCCCACCATATGCACAGCATAACCTTTGCACAGTGAATATCTCGTTTTGGTTGTGATGGACCTGGTTCACCTGGTTTCACCCAGGCCTTTTTTCGTTTAGGGTTCTCGTAATGGATCCACTTCTCATCACCCGTAATAATTCGATGCAGAAACCCCTTTCTGCTCTGTCGTTGAAGCAGCAATTCGCAAATGGTTGTTCGTCTTTCAACGTCTCTGTCTTTCAATTCATGTGGAACCCAATGTGACATCTTTTGAATCATTCCCATGGCTTTCAAGCGTTTGGAGACTGTTGTTTGATCAACGCCTAATGCTGCTGCAAGTTGTTCCTGCGTTTGACACGAATCCTGCTCGAGCAATGCTGTCAATTCTTCGTCTTGAAATTTTTTTGGCTGTCCAGCTCGCTCTTGGTCTGCCAAGCCGAAATCACCACTTCTAAACCGTGCAAACCACTTCTGACACGTTCGCTCACCTAGAGCATGGTCACCATACACTTCCACCAAAATACGATGACTTTCAGTCGCACTTTTCTGCATGTTAAAGTAATGCAGCAGGACACCCCGCAAAAACACTTTATCAGGCACAAATTGCGCCATGTTCACTTAACTACAAACTGGTGTTGTTGACGCTTTAATCCACTGCCCTATACTACGAACGATACGCGATGACAGGGGTTTGCAACACATGTGTGGATACACGGAACTGTGGGACGCTCCGTTCGTTGCGCCATCTCTTGTCCACCCGCACGAATTAATTCCTAGACCAAATATATATATATATATATATATATATATATATAGGATGTTTCAAAACAACACCGACAACGATTGGGTGGTGATTCCTGACACCTAGATAAGACGAAAAGTATAGAAAAACCTGGGTGCACAAATGCTTCCTTTCGGAGTTATAGGCTGCCAAAAAAACATGAAAAAATGAACTTTAAATTTCCATAACTCCGATACTATGGGACCTAGCGTAGTCGCGTCAAGACTTCATTTAGGAACTAGTATGTGCCCTATCCAAATATCCCTGTTTCAGAATCCCGCGATGTTTCCGCAACAATTTTTATAGAGGTAGTTATTGCTTGAAAGTATATGCACGTTTTCAAACCGCCTCTACAAAAATTGTTGCGTGAGCACCTTAGGATTCTGAAACATCTATCTTTGAATAGTGCACATATTAGTTCCTAAGTGAAGTCTTAACCCGACTACGGTAGGTCCCATAGTTTTGGAGCTATGGATCATTAAGCTTCATTTTTCATATTTTCGGTATCCTATAACTCCGAAAGGAAGCATTTGTGCACCCAGGTTGGTCTATACTTTTCGTCTTATCTTGGTGTCAGGAATCACCTCCCAAATGTTGGGGTGTTGTTTTGAAACACCCTGTATATAACTAACTAACTCTATGTCCTATGCAACCCGGAGGTTCAATGCCACGTTCACAAAAGCTCTCCACTGACTTCTATCCTTAGCTAACTGCATCCAGTTTCTACTTTGTATTCCTATCTCTGCGAGATCCATCTTAAAATATTGTCCTCCCATCTGCGCCTAGGTCTTCCTAATGGTCGTTTTCCGATTGGTCTTCCAGTCAAGACTTTGAAAGCGTTTCTACTTTCTTCCATTCTAGCTACATGATCCGCCCACCTAAGCCTCCTAGACTTGACGACCCTAACAATGTTGGGTAAACCATATAAATTATGTAGTTCCTCGTTATGAAGTTTCCGCCATTCCCCATTCCCGTTCCTCTTGGGTCCGAAAATTCCTCTCAGGATCTCGTTCTCAAATACTTTCAGTCTGTGTTCTTCCCTCAGAGTAAGCGACCATGTTTCGCAACCATACAGAACAACACCCTGTATATACAAAAAATAAAACTTCGACTTCAAAACAGAAGTTCTGTTTCCTTTGCATCTCTCGTTACAAACACAACAACTCTTTGAGTAAACTTCACTTACTGTAAAAATAAAGAGAAGTTAGAAAAAACGTAACAAGAGGATAAGTAGTGAGCACATGAGCTTTCTGTTTCTTGTGAAAAACAAACCGCAGAGGCTCAAAAGCTTCTTTCCTGGAATCCTCTAAATGCAGGCAACTTTCTGAGAAACCTTACTGAAATCTTGTAAAACTAGTGAAATTCTATCTTCATACGATAGTATGTAGGCACAAAGTGATTTCCGCTTACAGAAAGACGTATTTCGTTCATTATAAAGTTTCTCAGCAGAATGCAATGTTAACTGAGCTAATTAACTTCTATTCTTCATCATCCCGCTACCCACTCCTGTTTCTCATTGTTTCTTTCTTTCTTTTTTTTTTTTTTTTTTTAAATATTTATAATAACAAGCGGAGCACAGTCGGTGGACCGAACCTAGAAGTTACCGGCGTGCAAAGCTGGGGAACACAACCTCAGTTGTTCTTCATACCCATTTAAACATTAATTTCAATAGAAAATACAAAGAAAGTATCACATACAAATACTCATGGCCCAAGAGAAGGCGTTACCTTCTACGGCTCGCCCATCTTCAGATGGGAATGAAATTGCCCTTAAAAAATAAAAGAAAATCAAATACAAGGCAAACTGAACTGGGTGTTTTCCTAGTCGACCTTCGCCAGTCTATACTAATCTTTAGTTCTTATATAATGGGCCACTTGCGCTCAAAATTTGGTTTAGATTAGGTTTGATGAGGCCCTAAGCCATTCAAGATGGGACCTCTATTACAAGCGGGGCTAGTTTAACGGGGTCCCATTACAAGCGGGACTGGGAAACGGCTGGATTACATGCGGGGCTGGGTTAACGGAGCTCCATTTCATCACAAGCGGTGCTGAGAAACAGGCTCCAATTACAAGCCAAGATGGAAAACAGAGCACATAATACAAAACACCGTTCTTGTATGTGCGTTTTATCGTATTTGCATTTATTATTATTATTATTTTGAAATTATATTACCGCAATTTTTTCTTTAATTTTTCTGGGAGGGAAAGGGAGGGCACAAGGGAGTGAAGCCCTAAGCTATAACTTGTTTACTTTATACGTAAATCCGGCACTGGATTCAACCAGCAGTTAATGACAAATAAAGTACCACACACATACACCTGGAGCGAAAAGAAAAAAGTTCCCGTATGCTTAGACTGGGAGCTAAAGAGATAATATGATACGTAACGTATAATTTTGGAAAGAAGATGTACATTTTCAAAATAATATTGAATGAATCAAGGTATGTATCCAAGATCTTCATATAGACATTTGAGTGGCAGGCAAGTTTAATGTCTCTAGGTATCTGCGTGTAAGAAAATATTTGGAAATATTAGGAGTTTATTTAACCTCTAAGCTAGCGTTTCCCAACTTTTTCAACTTGCGGCACACTACGGGTGTAACTTGAATTCTCGCGGCACACACATAGATATTATTTTTATTATTTGAAAGTATAAAATACCATGGTATTTTTTTTCTGTGATTACTGATCTCCTCACAGAGATGAAAGCTCGATCACTGGTTTTACCCTATGCTAATTCATTATGCTTATTTTTTATCCTAATTTTAAAATAGAAAACAATTGCAATGAAATATAGGACTCAGGTTTTTAAAAATACGCTTTCTTTTTTGAAAACTGTGTCCAACCTTTCACTAAGAACGAAGATCACTAAATAACAAGCGAACAAACAAATGTCTTGTACTTTTAACTTTGCTGTTTTTACCAAAACCGGTGCATATTATTGCAATCACACAGCTTGCGATGCGTCGAAGTCAAAAACATCTGTTGTACAAAGTATTGTTCTGTCATTCATGTGCGAATGAGTGTTCTACGAACGTTCACTTGACGCGTATCGTACAAGTGCATCCATTTCTCGGTGTTAGTATAACTTTCAATTGAAGTGTAACATGGCAACTAACCGTGGAAACGTATACGAGCCGAAATACTGTCTGTTACACAGTAATAGATGTAGAATAATATACTACAAGTAATTTTTTCCATGGTAGAAATTCATAGTAATGTGAAACACACACACACACACACACACACAAATTTTCCTATGTCTTGCAATTTGGTTGCTATAGAATTAATAATTTTGTTTCGATTTCCTCGCGACACACCAGCGGTCCATTCGCGGCACACCAGTGTGCCGCGTCACACCGGTTGGCAAACGCTGCTCTAAGCGATAGCTTTAACGTGAGTTGAGTGTATTTCGCATGCAGGCGATTAATTAATGTATGAAAAGTCTTAAATGACTTTTCTCCTTTGTCACGGTACCTGACTTTTTTTTTTGCTTTATTTTTATTAAATTTTAAACCGTTAGTGAACATCTTGTGTCAAGCAGAATATGATGTCATTTAAATGTCAGGCTCAACTACACATGTACCTAAGTGTTTCTATTGATAACAGAGGGGCACAATGAATCAATAGTAGAGCGCTATATACTGTATATATTGCGTAGCTCAACTTTTTTTTTTAACAACCAAGTTATCGATAAAGGAATCAAGTTGTATTAATTTTTGGTGCTAGAGGCCCCTAGTTCAATCTCCGACCATATACGTTTGTGGTGATAACATCATATCCTTGGGGTTTCTTTGCATCCCTCTATTTTCTTCTCAATTCTTATCCCTCCAATTATTTCATTGATTTTCATTAATCATTCGTCTTCTTCTGCCTAAAGGGTATGAACAAACTACAAATTTCATATTTTTTTTTATAGATTGTTCACAAAAAAAAAAGAAAGAAAAACGAAACTAAAGAAATAACCCAAAAGTACAAATGGAGTGAAGATAGATACGAAAGTACGCAGCAAAAAAGAATTTGAGTCCTCATTCTGAGGATTTAGGAGATGAAAACAAGAGATTTTTCAAAGTTACGTGTGTAAACATCTTAGAAAATGTAAAGTGACATCTCGTGTGAGCTGCAAGCACTTACTGTTAATAAGATTCTCTCTTTTTTTTCTTCTTTTGCATATTTGACGTTAGATGTCAGTGTGCTTGAGAGTAGCACCTTTCGCCCCCTTTCGTTTATCTGCCAACGGGCCTTCTTCTATGATGATTGTCTGCTTAAGAAGAAGACGGGTAAACGACACCGAAAGGCCAAGAGAGCGGTTTGGTAAGGGATTACGTCATATGTATGTGCTCGTAGGGGGGCCTTTTTTTTTCCTCTTCAACTGATTAAAAAAGAAATGAATTGAATAAGGTCCAAACAACGAATTGCTCTTCAAAGTACATCCACCTTTGCCACGACAGATATATTGTAATAATATACAGCAGAATCTGATTACGACTTAGAACGCAGTATCTTCATGACGCTTTCTCTTTCCCAATCAGTGGCGGAGTTACAGGAAAATACATTTTGATGATGGCATAGTCAATCACATTTATGAATTTTAACATTACAATTATTTTCTTCATTTATAGATTATTAGGAATAGGCTGACCATAACATTTTCAGCTGAAAACGGGACAGGTTTCGGCTTTTTAAAAATCATGAGAACTAAGAAACAGATCACTGCGAAAATTAGTTTCTCCCCTCCCCCTCCTCTTTCTCTCTGTGTTACAGGGCGGGGTCAAGTAATTCGATACTTATGAAAAAAGGAAAGGCACGTTGAAGTTTGTTCAACAAACAAGGAATTGCTGAAACCTCTGCTGCCTTTCGAGCAGCACTGTGAACTGTAGATCATGTTTAATGTAAGAAAATTTCAGTTCAGTTCCGGCCTCTTTGTTATTATTAATTATTAATATCTTTTACAAGGAGTAGTAAAGGCACAACGACGCACTATTGATGAAGCCGCTGCAGTGGCTGTCTTCGGTCAGTAGGAGTTTAGCAGCCGTGGAAGGCAGATTGCAATGGCCGCGAGAATGCTTTCTCCCTCTAGTGAAGAGCGCGTTGGATACGGTTTTTGTTTGCAAAATGAACTTCTGCTGCTGATATCCATCGGAAATAGTACCTAGTGTATAAACCTACAGTAATAAGTGCAGAAAATGTTTGCAAATATGTCGCGAGTTTCAAAATGGTCGCACCAACGTGCACGATGAAGACCGGAGTGGCGGGCCTAGTGTTCAGAAGGATGACCTCGTTGGGCAAGTGAACCAAAAACTGGGAAGTGATTGGCAATTGACGATCAGTGCTCTGGCTCATGACTTTCCCCACGTTGCATGAACCACCATCTACAGGATTGTCACAGAAAGCTCGGATATCATAAGTTAAATGAGTGCCGAAAATGCTAACGACCAGCACAAAGAGCAACGAATGTGCAATGCCCGACAGTTTTTGGATCGCTATCAAAAACAGGGAGATGATTTGTTTTCCTACATTGTGACGGGTGACGGGACGTGGATCTCGTACACTAACGGCGAATCCAAACAATAGTTCACGCAGTAGCGCCATTCAGGTTCCCCAAACCAAAAAAGTTTAAGCAATCGCTGTATTCGAGTCACAAACTAATGGCTACCGTCTTTTGGGACGACAAGGGCATCCTGTTGGTTGATTTCTTGGAATGTGAGACAACTGTTACAGCCGACGTGTACTGCGACACGCTCACCAAACTGCTACGTGTGATTCAAAATCGACGCCACAGGAAACTATCGTCCCGAATCATCCTCGTTCACGACAACGCGCGTCCTCATAGCGCTGCCGTCTTCCAGAATAAGATTCAAGATTTTGGTTAGGACCTGTCTGTCCACCCTCCATACAGTCCCGACCTTGCCCCAACGATTACTTCCTCTTCTTGCATTTGAAATGGTGGCTTAGTGAACAACGGTTTGAAAACGACAAGGATCTCAAGACTGCCGTTGTCAACTGGTTCCAGTCCCAGGCGACAAACTTCTATTCAGGGGGTTTACGGAAGATGGTTCAGCGTTACGAAAAGTGTTTGGAACGGCATGGTGATTATGTGGAACAGTGAAGTAGCTCCGTAGGCATCTATTTCTGGCAATAAATACCGTTCCGCACGAGCGTCTGTTTTTTTAACATCATCAAACGGACCTTATTTTTGAAGGGCCTTGTTTTGAAGAATGACAGTATGAATGATGACAATCAATCTTTCGAGATATCGATGAGAAGATCAATATTTCGTACACTGCTTCGACGACACATATCTCCGGAACTGACGAAGATATCCGAATCATACAAAAACAAATAGGTAGCACATGTAATAGGCATTATATACGTATTACATTCATTTCATTCACAGGTCCCAATATTCCGGACGAAATTCCGGAATTCATATTCAAATTTCTGTATGTCCATTAAATTGAAATAATTCAAAGTTGGTTGCTTTCACAACAATGCAAGCGAGCGGGAAAATAAAGAGGTGTTTTCACAAATTTGTTTGGCTTCTTTCTTTCACTCTTTGCTAGGACTTGCGCACGCGTGTGTGTGTTTATGTGTGGTCATAACAAACGGTTCTGCAAACTCTAAATATTTTAACAACCGGCTCTCGCGAACCGGTGCGAACCGGCTGAATAGCACCCCTGATTAAAGTTACTAAGTTTATTATTTACTTCTTTCACTTGCATAAAACGGGACAAATACTACTTTTTTCTATCTACTGACGGGACGGCCGGGACACGCCCCTAAAACGGGACTGTTCCGGCCAAAACGAGACGTATGGTCGTCCTAACTAGGAAGCTATAAATGCAGGGTAGTCCATAAGTAGGTATACACCCCTGCATTGATCAAGTATAACATTCTAGTTTATGGGTTTATTTACTTCAGCTCTTCCGAGATTAAAATGTAAGTAAAAACACATTAAGAGCAAATAATAAAGAAACTAATTCTACCTGATGAATAACAATAAGAAATGATATAAAATGCAATAAGCTGATCAGCACGGTACTGTATATCTACTTTTGGGCCACCCTGTATTTCAAAAAAACTTTGCATACGAAGGTTGTACATCGTATCATAAGACTCAGTAAGAATCAAAGTAAACTTTTTACAACCTGTAAACTCAAAGTTACATGTGTTTGAATGCGTAATTGCACGGTATTTCGACAAATACCGAAATGCCGCAGTAGTAGTTACCTCTTACAATTGCACCTAGGGATTTTGATTCTCAGGAGAAACAGCTAGTCGTGTATTAATTATTGGTTTGCACAGAAAGAAATATTGTGGTGAACGTCCAGAAACGTTTCCTCTGTGAATAAGAAGATACAATGTTCAGAAAGTGAAGACATGGAGTTGCATAACAGCTGCCTGTGCTTTGGATGTCCATCTTAGTGTATTTATGGAATGCGGAAACTCGCTGATGGAATTGGCGCAAGAATTGCTACTTTTTATAATAGAAATGAAAGAGTAGTCTAACTCTATCAGATATTCCAATGATCATAAAAAGTACCTGGTACGTACAGTTCTCATAATGGGCGAAAGAATTAAAATGCAACATTTTTTCTGAAGTTGAAATCAATTTAAATATTTTGCCCTCCATACATACGAGCGTTAAGCTAGAAAGGAGAGGACGATTACTAAAAGTGTATAATTATCAAAGAATTGATGCAACATAATGTGGAAAGAAAACTCGCAAACACGATATTGTCTATTACAAACTCACATATTCTGGTATCGAACTCAGGATCTCTCGAATCAGGAATAAACTTTTTTGCAGTGAGATACTGTGCCCTCCCAGTCTTACTGAAATTGTTGGACATGCTATTGTACTATGACTAAAACGATTTGGTAAAGGGCAAATAATATTTTATTAATTTTGACATTAATATTTTGTAAACTTTCATATTTTTAATGCAAATAAAAACTCAATTCCCAGCCTGGTGCTGTTAGGTCGTTCACACGTGTAAAGAAATTAAGGAAGTATCGTAACAATTCAAAACTATGTCTAGATAAAACATTCATTTAATAGGAAATATAACTTACGTTATGTAGCAATGTGTCAAGGCAATAACAAACACTTCCTCCTTCAAGTTATGAGGTAATTCTAAAAATGTAATTGTAAGCGGAAGAAATGACGCTACCAGAAACTAGGAAGAAAAGGTAGGTGGAAAAAAGAGTGGTGAACTCGAGAGAGTTTTGAAGTGACCATCAGAGAAGAAGGATCAACCTCTCAAATCTTCACTGATCAAAATCTGGGTGAATACGTGCTGGTTACAAATTGATAACACATTTTTATTATTCGACTTCGTTACCAAATTTATTCAATTCATAACCTAATTTCAAAATTCAATATGACAGTTGTTAAGGATTTTGACGTAAGGCCATAGCACCAGTTTTGGGTAATTATCTGATCTGATATCTCTAATTTTATTTATGCAATCAAAACTATCCATTTTAACAAATTAATCGATCTACCAAAAATTAAATGATTAAGTTTGTTATGAGAATGCACTTTAAATTGGCCCCATGCTATTATGGTTATTATTACGTGAGCTACGTGTGGATAAAATTGTGTACAGGTATGTCGACGCCCGGATTTCGGTCCAATAAGTTGGCATATGTTACTATGATGCTGAAGTTCTTTCACACCTTTGATCATTGGTTAAAAAAAAATGAACACACCGTTTTAAGTTAAGTTTCCAAACTAATGCAGGCAAGGATGTCTAGAGCAATACCAATCAATAGCAAAGACAGGTGTCTAAACACGGGAATGATTTATCGACTTTCTAGGGAAACGGCAAATAACAATTAAATCAACAAACGTCCAACATGCAGGAGTTAACAAGGATATTGAATTTGCATCCAACAGAGAGGAGCCTTGAGAATTGCCAGATTTGCCATAGAGAAAAATGAGTTCTTTTATCTAATTGGAAAATTACAAAACATGTACCATTTAGAATATTGTATTTGGTAAGTCGTGCATATATTTGCCGACAACTCTGGAAACAATACTAGATTTAATATAATTGTAATAGTATTCATAACTATTGAACAATTTCTTTTTGGTTAACTTCAAGTCGAATGTAAATAAATGAATAGTATGTTGATATGATTTCTCCTCGTGCGTAACAATCTCCATTGAAAATGTTTAAATAAAACCCACCATAGACAGAATTCTTGAAAAAGCTGGATTGTATACAGAGGACAAGCTCAAATTTGTCAGGCGAAATAGTGTTTACAGTGTACACATAAACTATTTAAATATTAAACAAACTCATTGTTTTATTATTATTGACATAACACAAGAGTAGAGGTTTCATTATGAGACACACACACACATTTCATGAGAATTCTCTATCAAAGCTCTCCCTCTACTCTCCCTTGTAGTTTGTACTCACTTAAACTCTCTCTCTCTGTCTCTTTCTCTCTCGTTGACGCTAGGAGTTGCCGTGAATAATTTATTTCTCACAAATGAATGCATCTCACCACCTGAGTGCAGCAGACAAGAAAACGAGAAACAAAATAAGCAGCTGTACTCGCTAGCAGTGGTACCAGAATTATTGAGAAAATTATCTCACCGAACCTCAGAGGTTTAACTTACTTAGCAACTAGTATTTTTTTTTCTTATTGATCCGTCGCTTATACAAATTTTACCTGTCCATATTACATGGATGTGCTACATTAAAAAAAAAAAAAAAAGCGCGTTAGCACTGTTGCTTGATCGACATTTGAGAATAATTCTGTAAAAGTATAAATGTTTTCTAAATATTCTTCGATGGTACTGTGTTGAATAATAACCGTGTATTTCATTTTCTCCATCTTAACTTTACAAAATGAATCTTTTTAACCACTATCAAAACTATATGTTTGCTTTTTGTTGCACTGGCCTAATATGATCTTTTACCGAATCAACACCTTTAGCGTATATAAGGAACAGGTCCATAAACAAGGAACAGCATAAACAAGACTTCTCAATGGCAGTCGTTAGTTGTTATTTTTATGGAGGTTATAATATTGTTATGCTCTTGCTGCGCACCATTACGAATTTCGAAGGTATCAAACAGCTTTATACCTATTTACACGTTACTGCTTGTTTTACAAGGATAGTCCTTTCCCAGATTTACCCCCTTCCCTTAAGACGTTTCTAAACTTGTGAATACTCAAGTAAATAGATTCTGTAAATTCTTCTTTTAACCGAATGCTGGAATTTCGACCGAAAGTTGGTGGTCCATAATGTGGTGTATTTCAAACTTTTCCCTAACATCTGCTTGAAATAGATGGAAGAAACTCGATAATTATTGCAATTCATTGTGTCGCTATCCTTGTGAATACAGGCTCTAGCATCTATCCATTCCTTGGTAACTTGTTTCTGCCATGTTAAGATTGTTATACACCTATTCTACCTAGGTTTGTAAGCTCATTGATTTATACAGTGAATCATTCTTCTTCTTCTTCTTCTTTTCTTTAAAACTTTGAAACGAATAAGGTATTCAATACGGAATATGGAAACCGTCTGGCACCCATTTCTTAGTTAAACTGACAAACCTTACAGTGTTATATTTATTCCAGTAAAAATATTTTCGAAAGCCACTGTTGCTTTCATCCTCAATCGGTCCAAGTATGAGAAACGATGTATACACTAAACATACATATTTATGGGTTCTTAATTAAAATTAAATAAAACATCATAAAATTATGATATGTCAGCCAACATACAATTTTATCTCTCAATTGTACTGCACAAATATGACAAAAACTACATATACTGGCACTGTAAAGTTAGTCGCATCATTTAATAGTTAAGGATTTGTATTGTTTGATAAAACTGGTTGCTTCTTCAAATCAATTACAATTTTTCATACTTTATGAAAATTAAGTGATCAATAATTTTAATATTTATAAATTAAATTTAAATTTAAATTTAAATATCTAATTATTAATTTATATAGGTATAATGCAAATTCATCTGAACAAAACAATTAGCCTAACCTCTCAATATTCTTAAGGAAAATGGCATTCAATATGTCGGAAACTTTATCGAGTTTCCATTTTTAAGGATTGTAGATGCTTTTAAATTTTTAAAATGGAATTTACGTTAGAAAAACAACAAAATAATGTCATTAATTTTCTGGCTTTAAGATTTTTTTTACAGGATTTAACTGTCATTAATTTTGTGGATTTAAAGAACGGGACAAAATACTTTCATTTACATATAAAGAAATAATAGGTATAATCTTTTAGTGATAAGTGTACTTACACTAAGTTTAATTCATAAAAAGGCGAAAATGTATACACAAGATCATCATCATAGGTATTCTATCATTATTGGTATATCACTTGCCAGAACTGAGAAGTTGCTATGCTCCTGGTCTTTAGCTAACCTCTTCGCCTTCACGTACGATTTTTCTGTTTTGATACCGTCTGTCAATTGTACCTACGCCCCTTGCCTCACTTCCAAGTTACCATACCCTCTACTACGTATGGTATAGATATAGTTCCTTCTCAGCCAATGTTCCAACCAGTTTCTCTTCCTCTTTTGTATTATATCTAAAATTGTTCTTCCCCCCCTATCATTTCTAACACTCTCTCATTAGTTTTCCGCTTGATTCAATCAATTCTCAGCATTCTTCCCTATTTCTCCACAACCATATTTCGAAAGTTTCCACTTTTTTAATCGCTTTTACGTAATGTCAATGTTTCTGCCCAATAGAGTACAATACTTCATACAAGTCTTTCCCTCAACTATATTGAGCTCCTTGGTGGTTAAGCGGTTAGCAAATGCTCCTTTGGCGTGGGAGATCCGGCTTCGATTCACGCCAGGAGCTCAAGCGGCTCGGATTCCAAGTTAAGCTGTAGATCCACGTCTCATACAGCTTCAGTGCTGAAAGAGATACGTACTAAACTCAAAATCAAATCAAACTCAATTCCGTATTCAAGAACCCACAAAATAGACTTTTCTTTCACCTATCTAAAGGCTTGTTTCGCTATTACTATTCTTGCTTTTATTTCACGTTTGCGACACATAACATCACTAATATTACTAACCAGGTATCGGAAACTAGTCATCTGTTCTATTTTTTGTCATTGTACTTCTATATTTGAAAACGTCCGCTTCGTTCCAATCACCATTACTTTTGTTTTTCCAACATTTATTTTCATACCATATGCTTTACAGCCCTTTCTTGAGTTTTCTAATATCTTATTGATTTTCTTTTCAAATTCCGCAGCAATCCATATCATCTGCAAATTGTATACACAGCGACATATTTACAATTTTGTTTCGGGGGGCTTTGCTAACATTATTCCTGGAAATATGAAAATTCTGCAAGATATTTCATTTACTTTAATATAGAAAATAAAATTTCGGGGGGGGGGGGTGATCCCGGAAGCCCCCCTAAATACGCCACTGTGTATACATTTAATAATTCTACCTTCTACCGAAATGCCGTCTTCATTGTGTAAGCTCTTTTCACTATCTCTTTTAGATAGATATTAAATAATGTAGGCGAGAGATATCATCACTGTCGAATTGCCCTTCCATTTGCATTCTTTTCTGTCATTTCCTTCCTATTCTAACATTTACTTGTTGATCATATATAAGTTTTTATGAGTCTTCGATCTTTTCATTCTAACCCAAACTTCTTGAGAACTCACAACAACTCCCAGTTCATGCAATCAAAAGTTTTTTCTAGATCAATAAATATCACATATACATAGTTCATATTTTCTATAAACGTTTCACTGACTACCCTTAATGATCCAATTGTATCTCTTCTACCCTCATTTCTCCAGAACCCGAACTGCTCGTCCTCAACTTCTTCATTTGTTCTTTCACACAGCCTTCGGAGAAAAGGTAGACCCCGGCAAGGATTTTCGCGTTTTCCAAGCTATTCCGATACCTATTTTAAATCATAACTTAGTTATTTGATATCCTTGGCCATCTATTGAGGAAGTCCATGCATATATCTTCTTGTCTCGTTCTCATTGACTCAATTAATCCCAAGTACTAATCAATTCTGTTTACAGAAATTGAACATTTCCTCTCTCCATTGATTTTTCTCGTCTTAACCGTATTTGCCTACGACAATACCTTCCTGTCCTTCTTCCATATCTATATTGAAATCTTCCATTACAATTACGCATGTACCTCTCTTCTCCCTGTATACGTTTTCTTCTATTTACTCATAATTTTCCTCTACTTCTTCAGTTGTACGCAAAATTGACGGTGCATGTTTTCACCACCACTAGGTAATTTATTTTCCTTCAAGTTTTATCATCATAACTCTGTCATGAACAAATTCTACTTTCACTACTTTCTCTCAAGTGCTTACGAAGAATTATTCCCGCACCATTATAACCATGCGTTTCATTATCTGAGTAAAACGTTCTATATTCTTCATTTCTCAATTTCTTATTAACTTTCCATCAGAAACTCCTATCAAATCTAAATTATTTTATTTCATTTCTTCTTTAAGATTTTCTAATATCTTTGCTTGTAACAATGTACGTACTTTTTATGTCCCTATCCCAAACCTTTTGCTCTTGCTTGTCTTTCTTCTTCCAGCGATCTTCCTCACACGGTACCCTACTACTCTTCCAATAGTTCATCCCAGGACACACTCCTCCCGGAGATCCGAGTAGCGGGATAATTTGCTTTCAGAACTATATTTTAACCTCTGAAAGACCACTGTACATATGTTCTCTTTCCGTTGTCATCAAACTAGGGAAAATAATGTAGCTTTTCGTAGCCTTCCACTCCGCAATACCCCAGCTGTTAAAGTCAGAGTGATACGGCAACTTGGACATTAGTCCCAGGCGTAGCCAGAGTGACTACACCTGGGACTAATGTTCAAATTACCGTATCAATCATTATGATATCTGCTAATTTGGCTACTGGAGAACTGCTGCCTCTCCCAAGACACTCTTAGTATGGCTACCTAATTTAAACAGAATCTATAGGGGTGGCCTCTCTGGTAGTGAACTATCTCTAGCGTAGCTCTAAATTTCATTGTAGCACGCAATCCGCTCCATTCGACACATAAATGTGTTCATAAAAGTGGTGTTTATTGGGGAGATTTACACAGGATAGACCCCAAATAAAACGAGCTATCTAAAGAAGCTACCGTACCAGGTAAATGATATTATAGACATATATGCTTTTTAAGTAAGATATCCACTGAAGACGACGCTTGAAGATGTTGAATATGTTATAAATGTCTACGATTCTTGATAATGGAAACTCGACAAAGAATACGAAACATTGAATGTTATTTTACTTTGGATTACTGAAAGTTTAGTACTAATTTATTGGTAATCTGTATTCAATTCCCTCTATTACTAATTATAGATCCAAAGACATTTAATCAGGCCTTGAGAAGAAATCAGCAAAATCAAACAATTAAAATTGCACTTCATTTGAAAAGAAATGGAATAGTTCTTCTCCGTATAAAAAATGAAGAAAAATAATGGCGTAAGTGTTCAACAACAAAGTTCTTTTATCCCTTTGATTAAGGTGATTCTTCTCATGTTAACTGGTTCAACTAAAGAAGAATCAACTCCCCAATTTTAAAAAGGAATATTTATACTGTCTCTAGCAGGAAGAATTGCTCAATCAAAGGTTCTATAGTCTCGTATAACAGCTTCTTTACATTTTTAACAAAAAAAATCTAAGTACAGCTATCACCTACCTAAAGTGTTTGCAGAATAAGCTAGGACAGCATTTGTGAAACTTTCTTCAACTGGAAACCACTTCTGTTAATAAGAATTCCTACGAACCATTTCACTTTTGCCTTCTAAGAAAGCAAATTTATCATTTTTATTTTCTTTTTATTTTCAAGCGACGATAAGAGAGAAGGAAGTATCGTGATCATTAAAAAAAAGAAAAAAAGAAAAAAAGACTCAAACGAATTCGGAATTTCATCGAAGTTACACTTTTATTGAACCTTGCATTCCGAAAAAGGGATTTTTGGATGTCTGTCCGTTAGTCTGTTCGTCCATCCGCCCGTCCGTTAGTTCCAATGTAAATTTGTTCACTTATCTGAGTCCTTACTATATCGAGACCAAATTTTAAAAAAAGCCCTTCCCCCCGAATGTAAATATATTCACTCGCCTAGAATACCAGTAGTTCTTCCCAAGCTTTTGGCTCATCTACACACTAGCGACATCTGTTGGCGTCAGGTAGTAAGAAGTGCAGCTAGCGACAACTCTTATTCTGACTGTGAACTATTAGAATTTAGCATGACAGACACATAAATAGCTTTTATTGTAAAGATGCAGAATATTTAAATATTTTCGCCTTGATGCTTATGCAACCCGCAATTCTAATATGGTTTCAAGTTCTGCATTACATTGTAAGAATTAAAATTGCTGACACTAACGCTGAGGCGTCTTGCTATTATAGTGAGCATAAGGAATATACTGATAGGAAGGGGCCACACTTTAGTGATCTTTTTAGGGTCTTAAAATCTCAAAGTACAGTTCTGCTCTTGTTGCTGGAAATTTGTAGATCAAATGGAATTGGTACAGTAAAACCTGTCTTTAGCGGAATCGAACAGGACTCGCAAAATATTTCCGTTAAAGATAGGTTTCCGGTTAACGAAGGTAGACCTATGCATAAAAGTACACGTATATAATGGGCATACTAAGATAAAATATGATACTGTACGTGACTTAGTCAATTTACAGTATCGTTACTACCAGTTAATACTCACAACATTTACAACGAATAGAAATAAAAATACTGTACGCACATTAACTTTATACTTTCCCAATACTCGATGATAGTTTTCTGTACACATTACTGCACGGCTGCTCGACTTTCCACAAACACTTTAGCCTGAGAAACCACACTTCATATATCAACGTCATTTTGACGTAATGCAAATTATTGCAGTTCCTTTAAACTTTTACCAGCAGCATGACAAATATTTACTTTACACTCTTCTTCCAACTGAATGCCGCATTTCGCTTTTTCCTCCGTCTTCTTTTCTCCTTTCGGATTTCCCATATAACTTTCAATTAAGGCATTTATATCCGTTGTGTCTGTTTCGGTTTGCACATCACTATTTGTTTCGCTGACAACGTAGCGTATATATATATATATATATATATATATATATATATATATATATATATATATATATATATATAGGGTGTTTCAAAACAACACTGACAACGTTTGAGAGGTGATTCCTGACACCAAGATAAAACAAAATGTACAGACCATCTTGGGTGCACAAGTGCTTCCTTTCGGAGTTATAGGTTGTTGAAAACATGTAAAAATGAACTTTAAAGGTCCATAGCTTCTAAACTATGGAACCTACAGTAGTCGGGTCAAGACTTCACTGAGAAACTAATATGTCTCCTATCCAAAAATACATGTTTCAGAATCCTTAGGTACTCACAAAGCATTTTTTTTAAAGAGTGAGTTTGGCTACGGTCATGTCTTTTGAAGTACTCTCCAACTGCCTCTGTAAACATTGTTGCGGAACTACGGAATTGTTGCGGAAAATTTGGATTTGTCATGATTTTGGACAGCCCTAGCTCTGAAACTATGCACTTTTCCCTACAGGCCCATATGAACTTTTTTCTCTTATTTTGAGCTAAGGAATCACCTCTTAAAGTTTTGTCGGTATAGTTCATTAATACACTGTGTATATCTTACCTCTCAATGAATATCTAAAATCTTTCTAAATACTGTAATCCGGAACTTGAATTTTTCCCTTATAAGGCTTATTTGGATTTTCGTCGTTGGCTCGCTCCTACATTCAAGGAACCGTGAAATACTTCTGTGTAAGAAAGTTTCTGTTTAATAAAGGGTCCGTTGAAGGCAGGTTTTACTGTACATAATTTATTTAATCAATTTCTAAGTACAAGTTGAGAAATCAATTTATATTGTAATCAAACTAATCAACTTGTTAGTGAAATGGCTATAGTGCGAGATTCAGGGTTCAATTCCCTGTAGGAGATTAATCGAACGCACTCCAATGGTTCAGATCCCACTTTAAAACTGTAGGTTTCGTCTCATATCGCATCATTACTGACAAACACATATAACTTAATCAATCCACTACACTAGTCAACCACAATGGGAAAAATTAGTGCCTATATTGAAAGGTATCTTTCATGATTTATCCAGTGAAACTGGAGAAAAATCCTGGGAAAGTATCAGTCAAGGTGGCTAGCAACCGGATTTGAACCCACTATTCTTGACCGAGAAGCCATAGTGCTATCCACCAGTTTACGCTCGGTTGGCCTTACACAGGCCCAGGCCCTTTGCCAGCCCAGGGGGTCCGGCAGAAGTTACGGGGGCCCGATCCAACCATATTATATTTCATTTGCAAGCCTATCTTGAACATTTTAGGGGGATATTAAAAATTTAGGGTGACCAGACCCCTAGGACCCCGTGGATACGGGTCTGGATAGGCCCTATAGTTTTGAAGCTGTATAATATTTATACAGTATCATGGCACTTTTGAAGCATTTCCGTTATATATCAAAGTATTTTCGTTCGTAGCGGCAACCCTGTTTTCGTTTCGTGTAAGAAGAAATTGGAGAAGAAGAGGAATCAAGCGCCATAACTTATTCCAGTTGGCTATACAACACGAACACACAAGACGTACGGACACACAACAGAATCCAATCGCCAGATGGCAGATGAGTCTTTCTTTTCTTCTCTTTCACTTGGAAAAAATCAGTTTGAATGGGCGGAGAATGATGAGTCATCCGGTGTGATGACGCCATAAGTCAAGTGGAAATAAACTTCCAACACTGATTTTCCTCTTCACCTGGCAAGCTACAAGAGAACGTCCTCCCTGCCTTCATTAATTTTGTTGCTTCCCTTTAGGGAAATAATCAAGTGGCTGTACATGCATTTTGGAATGTTGTATTCATACGAAATTAACAGGGCGACTTGAGAGGGAGAGGAATGAAGGAACATTAAGAATTCCTAGAGCGTTTCGGCTACTTGACTCTAAAGGTCGATAGTTTCCATGTATTATCTCTCGGATTCATTCATACATAGGTATCCAATTGACTGGAGAACCTGTGAACGTCTTAGCAATAGAAAAATATTTGTGCTTCTTCTAAGGATTTTACGCTGGCAGGAAACCTTATCAGAGCTGGATCCTATAAGCTTTACCAGAGTTATAACAGAGTGTGTTTGGGGTCCCAGACCTGTTCGAAGATACTTTAAAAGTCATGTACTGTAAATCTATGACTCTGGGAAACAGCTAAACGTGTTTGGTTAACATAATGTAATAAGCTTGACCACTTCTGATAATCTCACATCATATAGTATCTGCTATTGGATGGTTAAATGAATACAAATTTTCCTTCTATACAACACATGAATATTATCAACGTAAAAATAAATAAATAAATGATTAATTTTGTAAATCAAAATTGTAGTAGCTACATAACAAATAACTAAAACAAAATGCAATTTCTAATTTTACGCCCCACAATTTTGACTTTTAGGCTAAAAGAGACGGTGATAAATGAAAGTGAACATTAGTGAAAGAGTTAGTGGAATGCGGAAGTAGAAGGAAATTGTTGAGCCTCGAAAAAAAATACAGATACGATGTTCTCTATCACAAGCTGCGGGTTGGGATGGAACTAGTGATTCCTCACAATAGAAATTAGTGGTCTATCACTTTTTTTTTTAAAGCTAGGGCTCCTATCTGCTCACGTAGCCGAGCGTTAGTGGGAGCGGTCCCGGGTTCTATTCCCAGTAGGGTCACTCGGTCGAAAAAGTGTAAACGCTTTTTCAAGCCAGCCATCCTGAATGAGGTTTCCCTGGTTTTTCCTCATTTGTGACAGTTCTTTTAACCTCATTTGTAATTTGGAGAAGATATGTGTTTGTTCCGTACCAGTTTTGTGTTGTAAACCACCGCTAATTGTTTTATTCTACACACGAGCGCTGGTGAACTATTATTAGTGAGTGAGGCTCCGGTGTGTTAGGACGTGAAAACGCCTGTCAGCTAGGTGAAGCTATTGGCATGTTGTTATTTTATTTTAAGTGTCAGTATTATGTTGTGTTCTTCCAGTATTGAAATCATCAGGACAATTAAATCAGCAGATAAGTATTAAGCTCTTATTTTTATTTTGAGATAGCTTGATTGGCTTAAATACATTCCCTTTTCAACTGATTGATCTTCATTAGTGAATAGTGAAACATTCACACCAGGCAAATGCCGGGATAGTACCTAACATATAGTTCCAGACCGCTTCCTTCCTTCCTTCCCTTTCTTCGGATAGTATGATCGTCGAGGGACGTCATCCCTCCCACATAGCACACGGACGTCCACGGGACATCCGAGACTGATCCGCAATGGACAACGAGACATCGCGGGATAATCCGAACTTGCTCCTGTAACATCTATAGGACCTCTGAGGGATATCCAGATGTCCGCTAATATCCCGGAAAACGGGATATTCAACTGGACCTCATTTTTTTGATAGGCTCAGGCCCGTCTTTCAAAGCCGGTATCTGAAAATTAAAACCGGCAAGGGTTATCGTCATTGCCTTTTATTTCTTTCCTTTATTTTTTTTCGTTTTGGTATTGGTAAAAGGGGCTATGGCCAACGGCCATACCATGCTGAATATACCGGTTCTTGACCTCAAAGGGATGTCCACTGGTAAATCGTGGGATAATGTGGTCCTAGGTATGTCCGGCGTGGGATTTCCCTAGGATCTCCTGTCCCACCCGGGACGTCTCATGGACATCCTACGTGGGAATCCTTCAGCACGTGCCATGCAGGACGTCCATGACATGTCTACTCATTATCCCAATAATCCCGGGAACTATACAGGATTATTTGGATCAAAATGGGACGTCCTAGGGAGGTCGTGTGATATGAGGATTCATACATGATCATTCCTAATCCTGATCCTATCTTCATGATCTTCTAACGATCATTAGCATTCTACTTAGGCCTACCGCTCACTGGCAACATTTTGTCGGGCAACTATCTTGTTGCTCTGGCTAAATGCATTGAGTCTTATGGGAGTCCGCTCACTGAGGCGACAGCGACAGAAAAGTTGCCGAGGTGTCGCCAAGCAAGGCGACAGCAGGGCAACAGCTCGGCGACGGAACAGTTGCGCAACATCTAAAAATGCATTGAGTCTTATGGGAGTCCGCTCACTGAGGCGACGGCGACAGAAAAGTTGCCGAGGTATCCTCCAAATAGAAAGGTAAAAAATAAATGTTTTCTACAAGTTTTTTCACGTAACAGTTCGTTCCGTGTGTAGCGCGTGAAAAGAAGTGTTCGCAATGGAAACTAATACATTCTTTGATTAGTCTAGCATGTCTTTAGTGATAAAGACTATGAAAAATTAATTGAGGATATAGAGAAACGCTCAGCGTTAAAGAAGAAATATATATAAAGAAGAAATTATGGAAGGAAGTGTGTTTCGCTGTTATAAGAAACTAGAATGAGCTTTCCAGCCAAGAAAAAACAACACAGGTAGGTACATTTTTCGATAATGACATATCGCTGTCATACTACACACTACTACTTTCATTAATTTCCCACAACTAGAAAAAAATACAGATAAAATTATCATTTTCAAGTTTCTTTCCATTTCAAATATAAAAAAGAAAAAAAACTGTACTGTAATGGCCGATTTTAAAACGTGAAGAATACGCGGGAAGAACGAAGAAAGCCAATTTTTATTTTATGGCTATACGTAGAACATTTAGAATACAGTTACTGTACAGTGTTGTCGTATTGCCGCTTTTGTTAGTTTCGTTCTGTTAGTTATTTCCAGTCGTTTTATATTTTCGTTGTTGTTGTTATCTTTTGATTCGAATAATTGTTCCCGTTCATATCAGCTTACACAATGCTGTTATTTTTGTCACTCATTGACGTTCAGGGACGTCATTTAGGGGGGGCAGGAGGTGCAATTGCTCCCCAAGAGTTTGAGGAATATATATACTTTAATCAATTGTCTACTAATATACTAGTACAAAACGTGAAAATCTTATATCGGTGGTGCTCTTGCCCCCTCAAGTGAAGTCTGAAATAACGCCCCTGTTGACGCTACCTTCGAAAGCTTATTTAAATTTATTTATTTAACCATTGGAATGGGCGGTAGTTTTTTTTTTTTTAATGTTCGAAACCAGCGATTATGCAAACTGTTCCGGTTGCCGATTATATAAATTGTGATATCAAATGCTCGGCAACTTTTCTGTTGCCGTCGCCAGTGAGCGAGGGTATGGCAACAAAACTGTTTTGTCTCCGTGAAGTTGCTGACTGCAGGCGACAGCGACGAGATAGTTGCGCAACTGTTTTGTCGCCAGTGAGCGGTAGGCCTTAATAAGATAGGGATAGGAATACAGAAACTTCGAGGATAGTTGAAACGCCCATGATTTTGAGACAGACTAGAACGTTCAATAGGGTTCGCCTCACAAGTAAAGGGTCCAAATGGATGAGTCAAATTGCGGATTGAAACAGTGCGCCTGATAGAGGACGTGAAAATATGTGTATTTGCAAAGTTATAGCGGCTGAGCGCCATAAGAAACGAAGGGAGGAGGGGGTCAAAGTTGGTGGGAGAACGCCTATGCTATGTGATAGAAATACATCAAATAAACTATTGAATCGTGAAAATAGTTAAAGATAAACAATGCCAACGGTGGTAATTTCACATATTGGTAAAAGAAGAATGGACAGATCACAAACTTCCGCCGTCATCTTGAAATGCACCACTTTGAAATATGTGATTCTTTTTGAAACAGAAAAGTAGTCATGTGATATATCAATTAGGGTGAGCATGTTTTCAAAAAGTCAATTATGAACTTTAGTGATCGTTATCTGTATTTATTTGGAAAATTTAGGATCATCTTTATAGTTATTTACGAAAATTTAGGAGACTGATATACACGTACACTATGTGATCAAAAGTAGCCGGTCACCTCCAAATACATATGTTTTTCATATTAGGTGTATTGTACTGCCACCTACTGACAGGTATTCATTATCAGCGACCTCAGTAGTCAATAGACAACGTGAGAAAGTAGAATGGGCCACTCCGTGGAACTCACGGACTTCGAACGTGGTCAGGTGATTGGGTCTGTACGCGAGATTTCCACACTCCTAAACATCCCTAGGTCCACTGTATCTGATGTTATAGTGAAGTGAAAACGTGAAGGGACACGTACAACACAAAAGCGTACAGGCCGAATTCGTCTGTTGAGTGACAGAGACCGCCGAGAGTTGAAGAGGGTCATAAAGTGTAATAGGCAGACATCTATCCAGACCATCACACAGGAATTCCAAATTGATGTTTTAAACACCTTCTTGCTTCCCACTGTTGAAGAGCAATTCGGGGATGGCGATTGCATCTTTCAACACGATCGAGCACCCGTTCATAATTCATGGCCTGTGGCAGAGTGGTTACACGACCATAACATCCCTGTAATGCACTGGCCTGCACAGAGTCCTGACTTGAATCCTATAGAACTTCTTTGAGATGTTTTGGAACGCCGACTTTGTGCCAGGCCTCACCGACCTACATCGAAACCTCTTCACAGTGCAGCACTCCGTGAAGAATGGGCTGCCATTCCCCAAGAATCCTTTCAGCACCTGATTGAAAATATGCCTGCGAGAGTGGAAGCTGTCATCAAGGCTAAGGGTGGGCCAACACCATATTGAATTCAAGCAGTACCGATGGAGGGCGCCACGAAGTTGTAAGTCATTTTTAGCTAGGTGTCCGGATACTTTTGATCACATAGTGTATGTTGAAAGTTTGGATTATTATGAAAACACATTCGACTGCACATTTCATACAGAATCAGTAGTCCACTTTTCATCCAGATATCCCATGCTACGCTCGTCCCAAGTTGCTATTGTTTACGAAGGTGTACAAAGAAAGTTGAGTGAAAAATACATGAAGTGGTGAGAAAAATAGTGGTCCACGTATAGTATGTAATAATTGCATTCTAATCTATCAGATTTTATTGTGTTATGGTCTATATTAGAAAATATCATTTACAAACAGTAGCTATTTAAATCCCACATTGTTTTCGACCAAAAGTGAAAAAGAAAAAAAGCGGAAGCTGTTTTTCCAGACCGGAACAGGTCTCTTCGGCACTATATGAAGAAACTTGGAAGTAATGTCGTAAATAATAAGTTACTAACATACAACTTGGATATCAAATTTCACTGTTAGTTTTCTTGGCTCCTAGATATGTTTAACTTACATTTGTTTTCGTGATAATCCAAACTTTCACCATATGAGTACCAATCTTCTAAATTTTCGTAAATAACTATAAACATGATCCTAAATTTTCAAATAAGCACAGATAATGATCACTAAAGTTCATAATTGAATTTTTGAGAACATGTTGATCCTAATTGATTTATTACATGACTACCTTTTCATTTCAAAAAAATCACATATTTCAAAATGGCGGATTTCAAGATGGCGGCGGAGGTTCGTAATCTACTCTACCCATTCTCCTTTTACCAATATGTGAAACTACCACCGTTTGCATTGCCTATCTTTCACTATTTTTACGATTCAACAGTTTATTTAACATAGCATAGCCCTTCTCCCACCAACTTTGACCCCCCTTTTCCCTCCGTTTCTTATGACGCTCAACTGCTATAACTTAGCACATACACATATTTTCACATCCTCTATCAGGCGCATTGTGTCTCATTGCGAAACTCGATTCATCCATTTGGACCCTTTACTTGTCAGAGCACTTCAGTTCATCACACCAGTGCCACCGGGCCCTGCGTATCTGCATATAAGTAATTAGAGTATCTGAAAATGTGTATTTTAAGTTACAATGTCAGAAGTTTATGTGTTAATGATAATAATCAAGAAAAATAAGTAGATGAAAGACAAGAACATTAAACTTCAAAGAAATATAGAAGGAAACATCATATATGATATTGATCAACATGAAACTCATGATGTGAAAAGGAATGTTGCAAGTTTACACATGTACATCAAAGACAATTTTCCCATATAAACCACGTAATTTGTTTTTTGATTAATATTGTAATGATTTATAGGTAGAGACAAAATAACGGTCCGGGCGAGCCTTTACCCCTTTATCCATTTACTATAAAAATTCCAATATACAATGTCTTTGATTTACAAAGAATAAATAGTGTCTTTTCTTCTTATTGACCAAATGAAGAAGATCGGCGTTTTGCACGGTGCTCCTTCTCTCAAAGCAGTTTCCAAAGCATCTGCAAGGTTTTGTTAAGTCTTGAAGGAAAACCCCCTCAGCCCAAGGCAGCTTCGTGAGATTTTGGCTGTGTTGAGGATCCCTAGTCCAATGCTATCTCGGGTTAAGGAAAGGTGTACCCCTAGTCCAATGCGACCTCGGAGCAGGTGTTGGTTAGTTGATCAGTGGTCAGACTTATACCAGGTCCTCCTCAGGCGCCGCTTTTATAGAAGGCCTCTTGGTGGTTCGTTCCTCTTGGTTTCGTGTCTTCCGTGTTGACTTCTCGTCTGCTTCATTGTTTGTAATCAATAACACGTGTTGTATTGACATGTGCTTCTGTTATGATGTGATGGATCTTTACAATATATTCTACTGTATATTTTCTTTATACCATGAGGAATATTTGCAGAGCTTAGGATTAAAATCTGTCAATAATGAAAGTTTGTATTCGCTCCCGCTCCCTCAATTTAAAAAGTTTTACTATAATTTTCGTTACAACTGTTCGATTTTATTGTAATATGTAGTACATTTTCTTTAAGGAATCACAATCATTCATTCTGCATGGGGCTAGATTATTACAGAATAAGTAGTGATGTCCTTTCCAACGCATTTTTTTTTTCAGTCCTGAATATCCTGTATAAAACTCGTTCGGTTTTGAAACAATATTATAAATATTTTCATTTAGTGTTTTCCGTAATCCTCTGTCCTTGGGATTAAAACCAATCAAGAATAAGTAGTAAATTTATCCTCCTAATGTGGTAGGCCTATAGATTACTCTCTCAGATATAAAAAATATAATCCAAGTTATATTTCGTAAAAATATTGGATTTTCATGGAATATAGTGTATAGGCCTACTTCTAGACGCTTCACAAGCATTCTACCTATTTAGATATATCAATTGAGAAGTATAGTGTGAACTTCTCTCTCCTCCCCCCCAGGCTGTATAAAAGCATACTTGAAAATATAATTTTTGTAAATATTATTCTATTTTAATTCAATATGAAACTCAGTATGTCTTTTGTGACATTTTCACATAATTTCTACACTAGCAATTGAAGTCAATCAAATATGAGGACTCACTTTTTCCTCACCCTCCTCACGAAGATTTAAATAAAACTTCTATGATAACTTTCTTACAATAAAAAATGCAATTTTGTCAAATGTTTTCTTTTTTTTACGGAAATTTCCAATCGTCTCAATTACTTGTATTTAAGATGAGGGAGCGCGTTCCTCCAAATTTTATATAAAATATTTTCCTGAATATTTAATTAACACATTCACATTTTTAAAAAAGAATGTTGTGTGTGTATTTTGTCGGAGATTGTTAGAGACTTATTCCATACTTTGAGGCTGAAATTTAGTGAAAGCGAGGATCGCACAGCACCACTACTACCTTAAAATTACATTTTTAATCACTAATATAATTTTTTTCCCAATATATAAGTATAAAAGGTCCATTACTAAAGTATAAAAGGTAGTCTTTTGAACTATCTTTCTCAATGGACACTCAAAAGAAGTGACCTACCGTAAAACCTAACTTATTAATAATATTTTGTTAATAACTTTATTTAAAGTCTTTCCATAATCAAACTTTAAACTTCAGCCTTCGGCCATAGTTCACTGATACTGTATATTGCATTGTAAACAAAGCAAATAAACCGTTTATCATTGGTTGGATGTTCTACAATTTTCCCATGATACTGTAGAAATTAAAACTGTCAGTACCGGTACCTCCAAATTCAACATTTGTTATTTGCCTCAAAATAACACTATTATGTAAAGTGATCTAAATATGCAGAAAATAAATACAATTGAGAAAAAATCCAGAATATATCAGATTTGTAAGTATTTATTAGGAAGATCTAGAAACTGCATTTGAATAAAAATACAGTTTTATTCAGCAAAAATATTCAATGAAATAAGGAACTTTATGACAATAAGTTTAGATGTAACCAAAAAAGAATCGTTTATTCTAAAAAAAAATTTGAGCAAACATTGGTACTTTTGCTCCCTCTCAGATCCGACTTTTTTGGGAATATTTAAAATATTTTTTAAATGTTAACTTTTCTTGCTTTAGTAGCAGAAAATGTTTGTAACACTTTTTAAAATAGAATTTCGGGCCATATTTATGTGTGGGTGTCTTTAAAACTATATAAATCAATTAACTTTATTGCATTTTTCTTTTTAGTTTCTCCAATTTTTCTTGCCCTTCTCCAAAATGCTTGCGTGTCGGTTGCACACGTCACACACTCCTTAGGTCACTCCTACACAGTCATAGCTATTCATGAATTGTAACAATAGGGTGTTTATACAGAGTACCGGTACAGTGTCTTTCACTAGCTCTCGGCATTTGTTTTTCGCTTATAAAAAAAACTCTTTAGTCAGAATGTAATGAAATTTGCTACGGCCATACCTATATACCGTAGGCCCTATATGAGAACAAGCATTGTAATCATTGAAGATGGCATATCATGTTACTGCTCTGCAACAATTGCAATCTCCGCATAAATTGTAAAGAGTCAGTTATTGCAAATGTTTTCAGCTGTTTGTCAATAAATATCAGAATTCTTGACCACACATGGTTCTCTGGCTTTGGGATGTATACGGAGAATCCGCACACTGTGCACGAGACACACATTGTTGACTCATCTTTTCTGACACAATGTTGAATACATAAGACTATGGGAATATCTTCCACGAGTTTGCACATCAGTTCAATGACGAGGAACTCCGTAAGAGCTAGTTCCAGCAGGATGACTCTACTTACCACATTTCTAATGCCAGCATACAAAAGTTGTGTCCTTTGAAGATTGTGTCATTTACAAAGGGTTTTGACCACACACATCACCTAACTTTATAAAGCACGCTGAAAATCAGAGTCTATTGCAACACGCCAGTTACTATCGGAACTGCAAGAAGCATTCGTTGAGAAATTGACGTTGTGACTCCTGATGTGTTGGTGGCCACCTTTCGTAGCATGGAAAGGCGGGTCTCGATATTTAAGAGAGTTGTCTCCATGCTAATGGCAACCACTTCCAACATTTCCCGTGACGTCACCATGCTTAAACTAAAATATGTCCGTAACAAATTTCATTACATTTTGAACAATAGTTTGATTTTTATAAATGAAAAGCAGGGCCGAGAACGAATGCAACACACGATACTACTAGCGTGTGAGATTTTCTCATATAGAAAATTTTACCTGCTGTAAAATTTTGTAATACAGGGTGCGGCACGTAAAACCGGCCCGGTACTATGCAACTAAATAATTATGCAGTCTATTTCTTCTGTACAAATACTGTGGCTCATTTGGTTTCCTTTTCACCAACATCATCACAAATCTAATACAACCAATAGAATCAGTAACTCGTGCTTATATCAGGAGATATGAAAATAAAATTGCGCTCGAATAACGTTAAATAGTTCTATCACAAATGAGGGAGTTTAGCCTAATGGCAGTATACGCGTAAACAGAGTTGTTAGAAGTCTTAATCAATGTCAGAACTGATAAATAGCCAATTACAGAGATGATTCATGTTTTAGATAAAAAATTAACTAGCGCATGCTTTGCAGACGAGTATGTTGAAGTTTCGGAGAAGAGGAAGTACTGTATGATGTGTGCAGCTGAATTTGGCTGAACGCCCTGCTAAGAAAATGTTTACAAGCTCTTAATTGCAAAGTTTTGACAGGACTAAATGCATAATTATGAAGTGTGTATATTGTAATGTTCTGTTTTGTAGAGTCTTAAATAATGGACTCCAGGTTTAAACCCATCACCTTTTATAATAAACATAAAGTCTTATAAAAACGCTTTACAAAGTTATTGTAAATCTCTAAATTTTCAGAGTTCAATAAGATCCTCAGCATACAAAAGTGGCCTCGAAATAAAGGCTCAATTATCTTTAGGTTGCAGTCAGATATTGATGATGATGAATTTAAATCCCGATATTTAAGACTCTACCAAAGAAAACATTGCAATATTGAGGATATGTGAGAATAGCACATCCAGATCATAGTAATTGTGGAAGAGTACCTGAACTTAGGGAATTTGTATTCTAAACTGTTTCTTAATATATTTTAACTATTTCTATTCTATTTCTATTGTGTCTGAAGTTCAAAATAACAAGTAATAGCCTAAGTTTTCAAAGGACAAGACTCAGATTTATATAGTGAGTCTCGTTTCACATTGCGGAAACTATAGTAGATTTACAAACTAATGATCTAACATTGAAAATCTATCATTTCTGCTTTCAATAGAGGGATACGCGCGGACATTGTCTATTCTTGGAACTCTGACTCCTTACAAATTTACTGGACTCTGGACTGAGAAAGTGATAGTGAGAGTGGGGTAGAATGAACGCCAAAGTTACTTTATGGATTTATCATACGAGTTTTTTTTTTTTTTTTTTTGATGCGTGCGTAGTAGAAAATTAGAATCTGGGTCAATCTCCGGGATAGAAAAAATGAAAATGAAATGAACTCATTGAATTTTACGTCTCACGTTTATGACATGTGGCTTAAAGGAGACGACGATGATGAGAAATGAATGAAATGGTGGAATGAAAAAAAGTGTGAGGAAACTGGAGAACCACGATAAAACCCACACACACTGTGTTTATCCATCTCAAAGTCCACTTGGTGTAAGCTAGGATTGAACTTCAAGAGAGAATTATCCTTGCAAAAGTGTATCTGAATTATCACATGTAGAATACAAAGGAAGATAACCAAATGATTGATAAAGTGTGTTGAGGTTTATAGTGGACATGCGCATGAAGTAACTATACTGGCATCATTCTGTCATAAATTGGAAACGTTGTAGTCGCTCTGTAGGGAGTGAATACTAAGCAATATTTCTTGTTCATTCAGTGAGATGGGTTCTTACAACTTTGCCAAATGAACCATACAGCATTGATCGACAATTCACTTTATTTAACTGAATTGATGAAACTAGATGTTACTTAAGAAGAAGAACTTTTAACTTTATATCAAAATGCAAACGGATCCTTCGAAAAAGTAATTTCGAAACAAGCGATCCGAGTTTTTTTAAAGCTATTTGGTGATTGAGTAACATACCGATAGCATATATCGATGTCATGTGGTGAAATGTAATCCTGCTGCCGACATTCATTGACAACATACACACAGTTAAGACGTCAATGTCCTATTCAGCAAACAGAAAATTAAATAACAAGAGAGAGAGAGAGAGAGAGAGAAAGAAATAAGAGATGTTGCATCATCTGTAACTCATTTCTTAATCATTAGTTTAAAAAGTTCGGATGGTATTGAAACAGAGTTCTTTCTTCATGTTGAAAAATGAGCTTGTTGGTTGAGAAAAAGAGGGTTAAGAACGAATGTTGAGAAATAATAAATCCAGCATTGAATGATTTTTTTTTCTTTCTTTTTAGTTGACAGTGAACTTTTAAGGCGAACGCCTTATACGGAAAACCTTTCAAACTAAGCCAAAAGGGAATCTTAATTAAGTTCATCTAGTTGTAAATTAATGGTCAAAAGTTTTGTCACGTCAAAGGATTTTAAGAACGTTTCCACATTTTCTCTCATAAATGGACAATATACGAACAGTAAGTATATTGATACAAACTAATCCGTAATTCGTATATCAATTTCGTCATATTTCAAAGTTTAAAAAATATTCTATTAAAATCTGATCAAATTTCAAGTCAACGCTGTAGAAGGTGTGAAGATTGGTTCTAGTCACTTGTGTCACTTCTATTAACTATTGAGAGCATGCAACGTTTCACATGTGCAAGTTATTTTCTTAACTGCACCACTATGATTTGGTTTGATTTTATTTGATAGAAGAAATTTCATGTTTTACACTAAGCCATGAAATGTTAAAAAAACCTGTAAATCACCAAAAAAAATTTCCGACTTTAGAGTGGTTTTATGGAGAACTGAAAAATATTTCCCATGTTATTTTTTTGAGACATCTACACCCCAGAATGTTTAGGCCCTTCTGGCAGGATTAGAATGATGAAATTTGGCATAATTGTAGCCTTCTGGAACTAACCCACAGGAAAATTGCCAAAAGTGAATATTTTTAGTTTTTAAGGGGTCATTAGGTGAAATGAAGAAATTTCCATATTATTAAATGGGCGTTTTCTTGGGATACAAAATCTTATGGTTTAGACATTGAAATAGGAAAAGAAGCTTGAAACTCAGTAGAATTGTAGGTTCAAGAGGTGTGAACCCGTAGCTCGCGCAAACGCGAGGTTCTGGGGGCAAAGCGCTCAGCTCACCAAATTCAGAAAATATTAAGAAAAGTGCATGGAATTCACTGTTGATGCAAAGGCTGATTACATCAGAGATGCGAGGGCGTAAGCCGAGCAAATGCGGGGTCTGGGGACAGAGCCCCCAGCTAGCAAAAGGCTAGTCTTGTGTATAAAAACTTCACATTGTTGAGTAGAAAGTCATAAATAGATAAGTAACGACTTTATCTCTCTTGTTTTGAGCTGTAGGGTAGATGGGGGAAAATCAGACCATGCGGTAAATCGGATCAGTCAAAAACAACCCTTGTGATTGGACGTTAAAAGAATATTCTTTGCGTCAGCGTGAGGTGCATTGTAGTGCCATCTCTAAGAATAAATAGGTACTAAGGGAAGACGCTGTTGATTTGGTGCCAGAAGAATTCCAGACAGCATTGTTTAGGAACGTGTGTTTTTTGAATGCCAGAAAAATAGCAAATGTAAGTTTTCATTGTTGTAAAATAAGTCTTTTCTGACTCTGTGAGAATTATATTTGGTTTTCAATGTTATTGTTTCATTGACTGATACATGCCTCACTAGGCTGTACAACAAGTTGTGCAAAAATCATTAAACGTACTGTGAGAAAAAAGGAAAAAGAAGAAAAGTACAGTTTGGGGTAAATCGGATCATTGAATCTATAATATGCATTAGATGTTTGTAGGAAGATTGGAGAATCTCTTATATGATGTTACTGTGGTCATAGGGGACACTATGGCTCAGTGGTAGAGCATTCCCCTCTGGTTACAGGAATCCTTGTTTCGATCCCAGGGCAAGTAAGTTCGTGGTGGACGAGATCGTCTTAATCGGTTTTCTCGGAATCTCCAGTTTTCTCTCACTTTATCATTACACGAACTCTTTCATCAACATTCATGTGCAATTTCATCCGTCTTCTTGAGCACTTAGCTTGCATAATTGTGGGATGTTAAACAAAAGGTTTCATTTCTTTTTTTTAAAAAAAAAATGCTGTAATATATGTGATACGTATATATAAATATATCATATGTATTACAGCATAATTTTTAAGAAAGAAATGAAATCACTGCATGCATTAATGAAATCATTGCATGCATTTCTGAAACTTTGTCGTTTCAGATGCCTCGAAAAAATGTTCTTAAAAGTGTTCGTGGCCCTAATGCTTCCTGGTCACTTGTTGCTATGGAAGAAGCTGTTGCTGCTGTTCGAGAAGGACAATATTCTATAAGGAAAGCCGCAGAAGTATTTGGTGTTCCATTTACATCTCTTCAAAGAAGAACTGCAACTCCTCACGATTCAGCTGTGAGTAATGTTGGGCTTAAACCAGTGCTTCCTTCGCACATTGAAGCAGTTTTAGTTGTGCGTTTGATTTACCTGTCGAAAAGAGGTTTCGGCTTGACTTCGAAGAGTATACGTAGTATGTCTACAAATATATGACTGACCGAGGCGTTTCGCATCGTTTCAATGAGGAAACCGAGATGGCTGATGTTGATTGATTTCAAGGATTTTTGAAACGGAATCCGTAGCTATCCATCAGGAAATCTGAAGGACTTTCCTCCTGAGCAAGAATGAATGAAGTTACACGACGAAATGTGTGAGTTCTACTCGCAGTTGAAAATCCTTATTCGTGAATGTAAATTGGCAAATAAACCGGAATGTATTTACAATTAAGACGAAACGGGTCTCCCGTTAAACAATAAGCCACCCAACATTGTTGCTGCTAAAGGATCTCGTGATGACGTGTCGTTGACAAATGTGGAACGTGGAGAGAACGTGACTGTACTCACTTGTGTGTCAGCACCAGGAGTTTATATTCCACCATTTGTTATTTTCAAGGGCAAGAGACAAAGTTGAATATCGCGATACTATGCCACCAGCATCTGACGTATGTATGACAGAATCAGGATGGGTGACTTTCATGAAATGGGTGGAACATTTTCACAAACATCGAAGTCCTGGTAAAGTTATCTTAATTGCGGATGGAATTTGGCGGTGAAAAATATGATATAGAAGTGTTTTTGTTACCACCTAACACAACCCATGTTTTGCAGCCGCTTGATGTCTGTGTGTTTAAGCCATTAAAGGCATATTTCAACCAGCAGGCAACATCTTGGCTTCACCAAAATCCTGGAAGGATAATATCAAAGTTAAGTTTTAGCTGCATCTTCAAATAGGCGTGGAATTTGGCAGCTACTGTTGGTAATGGCGTAAAAGGATTTGAGGTTACTGCTATATATATCCATTCAATCAGTCAGCTATAACAGAACATAAGAAATTTCGAGTTCACCTTCGTTATCATTAGTCTCACTCCTCTGAAGCCAATTCAGCCACCTCTTCTACGAGTGCCATATATTCAATTTGAAACATTATAACTTCTCCGCTTAAGAACACATCAACGAACCAAAAACGAAGACACCCTACATCTTCGCATCTGACATGGATTCACATATTCATGTTCTTTTGGTAAGAAAAAGTTGAGTTGATTTTGAGTTTAACGTCTCTTTCAGCAGCAAGGCTATATGAGACGTGGACCTGCTGATTAACGTGGAACCCGAATCATATGAGCTCCAGCCGGGAATAGAATCCGGGTTTCCCACGCCAAAGGCACGTATGCTAACCGCTTAGCCACGGATTAGCTAGAAGAAAAAGTTATTTGCGGCATTTGCATATCACAATCATTGTGATCCGATTTTCCCCAACACTGATCCCATTTACCCCACAACGTTGTTGTAAATCGGATCAATCTATCATCTGTTACGAAGGGAAATTTCTGGGGTAAGAACTATAAAATTTCAAAACTTTTCCTTATAGTCTATTAGACGAAGGTTCACTTATTATTATACATGTACTTTTCGTTTAAATAGAAGTATATTCAACTTCCAATTGACGTTTTCTGCAAAAGTGATCCGATTTCTCCCTACCTACCCTATATGTTGTTTTATTCGGTTCATTAAAAAGTTAGGAATGTTTGCTTTTATTTCATGGACAAGTATACGGGAGAGTAAACCTTCATGAACATTATCGCCACAGCTACTATTAAATGTCTGTGTTGAAATGTCGTGGCAGTTATACTACTTTTCCGAGTTTTCCCGCAGAATTTTCAAAATGTGGGCATGCTATCAATAGGCTCAGGGGGCCAACGTAGTGTTACCAGCAACTCAGCTTTATAATTGTATCTATTATTATTATTATTATTATTATTATTATTATTATTATTATTATTATTATTATTATTATTATTATTATTATTATTATTATTATTATTATATAACAAGTATTTTCTCCGATCCTAATATAAGTATGTTAATTTAATCTCACAGTTTGTGCTGATTTTGTAGACAGAATGTTAAGTACCGGGAAGTGCCTCATACAAATCTATTCAGCATTCTCTTGGCTCAGAAGTGTCCTACTCTAAATCTGAATCATTATTATTCCCACTAATACTGACACTTCTAGTATTACAAGTGGAAATTACGACATAACTAGTTAAAGAAGAAAAGCAATATTCAAAATGAAAATTGGCAGGATTATAATAAAATATTATTACAGACAAAACGGGAAGCTGAGGTCAAAATATAGAACGGAATTTCAAAAAGATAGAAAATGCTAAATTCTTACTAAATTTTGCAAGGGAAATTTCATATTTTTAATTTTCAGTTCAGAAGCTTTTGATCTGGTAAATACCATTTTGGTTATTATTCTATTATTTTTCAGGAATTGTTAATATCCTGCTTAAAAGAGCTATACAAAGTTTTGTGATCACCCATGTTTCTACCTTGGTTAATTTGTTCCTATTAACAGTTAGAAATAATTCAGGGGTATAGAATCAAAATCTGCTAAATGCATTTTTCAATTTTGTCAGGAAACGAAAAAAATCTACTCTCACTCGTACAGAAATATATAAAACCTTACATTTTGTCTGGTTACGTTGGAGGGTATTGCCCCTAGGAGAGTGTACATCAAGACGAACGGATGAACAGACGGGCATACATCGAAAAATCGTCTTTTCGCTATGTTGGGGTTATGAAGCATGTTCATCTGTTGAAATTTCGAATTTGATTTTTGTTTTTTTACTATCACTATACTTTGTATTCTCCTATCGTCGCTCGAAGACATAAGCGGTATAAGTAACTAAATATACAGGTTGAGCCAAAAAATCCCTTACCACTCCTTATAAACTGAAAGCGAGTGTAGATAACCGGAATTGGTAATTGTAACGATACGCTATCTCGTTCTAAACGTTTAAATGGGAAGGGGATCAGGTGATACATGAAACAGGGCTAGAATTTTAAGAGAAACTCAATGGTATAATTAGATTTAACGTAACTGTAACAACTATGAAGTTATAATTACATGAAACTCAAATTAAATCTCACAAAACGTGTTTAATGTACTGGCCGTGTTGTGTTGTGCATGTTTGCATATGTGGCTCCCAAGCTGTAAGAACATGGAGCAATTTTCAGGTGAAATTTGTGCACATGCATCCTGTGTACGTTCTCCAAATGATCCAGATTCTAATGTTCTCGCTATATAGCAATTCCTTCAGCTAATCCAACAGGTAAAAGTTCAATGTTTTAAATCAGGTGATTTGACAGGCCATTCCACTGACCCATGTCGACCAATCCATCGACCAGAAAATTGTTCATCCAGTACTGATGAACTTGCAGTCCATAATGAAGTGGTTCTTTATTTTGCCAAATAATGTTGGTAAAAAGGAAAGCTACCATCCGGAGAGCCAGGGATAATAAATGGGCCAATGATAAATGTTCTCCAGGTCCCTGTCCTGGCCATGATTTTCCCTGTACCAACCATTTCGCATAGATCTGTCTACTTGGGATTATCTGGAGACCAGTAGCGTAGATTTTGTTTGTTTACTTCCCCTGTAACATAAAAACTTGTTTCATTGGCCTGTAAAATTTGCATTCCAAGGTTTGGGTCTCCGGCAATTGTTCCACTGGACACTCACAAAAATTCACTCTCCGATCTGGGCCATCTTCAGAAAAATGTTGCTGCAGCTGCAACTGGTAAGGATACCACTTACGAGCTGTTAACGTCCTGCAAATAGTGGTTTGGCTGCCTTCAGTGGCATTCCAGTGATAATTGGTGTGTGCTGCGCTGTGGCGACTTAACAAGCAATGCGAGCACTGGCGTAGTTGTACCTTCGTCAGTTGCAGTTCCTTGGTCTTAGACTGTACCTCTCTTTTCGAACTTTGTTAGTATCTGTACCACTGCAACCGTGCTAAACTGGAGCATGTTGATGTCTTTCATTGAATCATGAGTTACAGCACGGGCACTTGTACCACCCCACATCTTGACGATCTGGATGCGGTCGGCTTTGGCTAATGACATGGTTCAGCACCTGGGAATAAGAGATAAATGTAAGTTTCCTGTGATACAACTTCTAAGTTATTACAGTTATCTTAAAATCTTATTACACTATCAAGTTCCCTTAAAAAATATAGACTTGTTTTATATCACATGACCCCCTTCCAAGTGACAGGGTGCCCGTGTGGCCATTGTTGTTTCATTGCCAAGATCGGGAATCCCGTGGACATCCTTATACCACGGAACTGACGTGTAGTGGACGTGCTTCTACTTATATTGAGATACTCGTATAGTCAGATTGGCAAATATTAAATTGAACTAATTCTGCAAAAAGGACCCCCCTCATTTCATGAAACTTCAGAAGATTAAGAGTGAAAGTTAAAAGAGAAAGGTCATTAGATGTTCTAAGTTCTTAAAAAACGATTGTTGAGGTGTTTTTCTTACCAAAAGAAACTTATACATCATATAGGATGCTAATATATACTCGTAGCTTGTAACCTTAACTTCCAAAAGTCATTGCTATCCCAATCAGAAAAAAAACTACTTGTTACTTTCTCTCTCTGAGCTCATATGGTTCGGATTCCACGTTAAGCAGTAGGTCCACGTCTCATATAGCCTCGCTGGTGAAAGGAACGCTAAACTAAAATCAAAAACAACAAAACTCTTGAGGTTGCGGTGGCTCAGTGGAAGAGCGTTCACCTCTGGTGCATGGGTCCCAGGTTTGATCCCAGTGAACTTTGTGGTGTAGACTACTGCTCATTCACTTGCGATTTCTTTCGCATCCAGATTTACAATTGCAGATGATATATAAGACATTGTCCGGTGCTGGATCTAGGTCGCTGGGGATAGTTTGTAACAGCCGTTCTTCAGCATCCAACTCCATTCTGTTGGAGATAAATGCACACCCTTCCACTCTTAAACCTAACAGGTAAATGAACAGAATAACAATTACAAATATTTACGTATGATACAGAAACGAAAAAGTATAAAGGAGCTAAATTCAGAATATTGTGCGAATATGAATTTCATTTGAGTAAAAAGAGGAGAACCGATAGAGCAGTATAATTTTAATGAGTGTATTTTTAGAGTGTTATTCTTACTATGAGAACTATCTACCGGACCTTGCAGAGTCGCGGCGGCTCACATCGCCCTGCCCACGCGTTCCAGAGAAAGAAAATGAATGAAAAGTTTTATTTGTTTCCAGAAAGAGAGAGAAGAAAAGTAAACTATTTTTAATTTGAGCCTCACCTGTTGATAAACTCAATGGAAATACTGCTTTGCTGCAGAGGAAGTAGATGAAAGAATCCCCAAATCAAATGTTGATTTCAGATATAGCTGCGCCACTTTGTGCATATACAGTTGATGCCTTGCTTGGTCCAAAGTCCCATTAATTACACATCCATACAAAGCAAGCAGAAAAGCCTCTCCTGCCGCAGCGATTTCTTCATGAGTGACCTTTGCTTTGTCAAAAATTATAACCTTTTCCCTCAAAACTTCGTTCTCTTTAAGCTTTTTGAAAGATCTGAATTTTCCTTTCCTGAAGGGTGCAGAAATTGTGTAACAACCTGTTGCAGCGTGGTAGAAGAGAAGACACGAAGGAAATTCCCAAGGCCAGACTTTAGTTTTTGTTTGCGTTTCTATTCCCAGGTATTAACATTCGGATCGTTTGGTCACCAGAAACAGAAACCATAAGAACAAGGAGGTAAGTGTCTTCTCCTACAATAACGGAATTCAATGCTTTTTCTGATACTTCCACAGAATTTAGCACTCCCATCATATCTGCGTCACCTGGAGCTTGAAGTATTTTGATGCCAGCTTTTCTGAGATGCTCTTACAGAAGTGCAATGAAGCGCGCCTTATTCTTTGCGTTTGTCATAAATACCTCCTGTGGTACAGTTGGTAGTGTAGCGCCTGTGATAACTGTCACTGTCGCTGCTTGTTTCTACTTCTGATGTCATACTCTTCGCCCTTTGTGCTTGGAGAGACGTAGCCGTTAAACACCACCGTCATGTTTCGACCGTAGTGATTACTTATGTATTTCACATACTGTAGACATATCTGTTCAAAGTTTGCTGGACGTACCCATACCACTAGATGCTGTAGGAATCTTCCATTCACTGTGAAAAGAGAATTTGGTGGAAGAGTGTCTTCACAAAGTTGTACCTCCTGCAGAACGCTTGTGAATGCCGACTTGTTTCCTTTCCGCATTACTAAATCATCGAAAAGTGCAGCAACCAGCTCGTACTTTAAGTAACCTGCTATCTCCTCTTTCTTGAGTACAACACACAGAAGGCGATGGAAAAGCTGGTTTGAATTTACTTTAACGGACGTATCTTTTATCTTAATCGTTCTGGCTACACTTGCAAGTGACTGTACCTTATCTCTTTGTTTAAGATGAACGTCACTGAAGCTCTGACCCGCGATTGACTTCATGGTGCGTATCCCGCACTTATGAGCATTATCACAGTTGACGGTTTCATCAACAACCAATCCAGTAGATAATTAAACAAGGAGATCTGATTATCCTTCGAATGACCCCCTTATTACACACCGGTTACCTCATGCTTTGTGGAGGACTAGATGCTTTGAGGGGGAGATAGGTTTGAGTGGTGCTTGCAAACAAGTAACTATCTCGAATGTCCATCACCCCGGGCAGTTCTTACTCTAGACTGTCTTGAAAGCTGGACAACCTACCGGCGGAGACGAGGCTTAAGCCATCTTCCGAAATGGGCGACTAACTCGTGCCACTGGATCCGAGAAATTACGTGTGACCATGTCACGTCCTCAGCGAGGTAAGTAGTTTTCGACTGCAGCCCTAGCGGTGGAGGTGAGGCTTCAGCTATCTTCCGAAATGGGCAACTAGGCCGTGTCCTTGGGTCCGGGACATAAGGCTATATGGTACCTGAACACGTATGAAAGAGCAGGTAGTTGGTGTGTCCAGGGGGACGGATCCAACGCCCTACTGGGAAGATGATGTTGGTACTGCTCTCAAAGAGCGTGTTGTGCGTGCTCTTGGGTCCGGGAAGGGATGCCTAGTATCCTAACGCACACTCGTACCTCACGAGCTCTGAGGAAGTGGGACTCTTAGTCCCAGATCTTTGTTGTACTCTACTGGGTGCAGGGCCCACGACCCTGCCATGGGAGCCGCCACTCCCAAATGGCCATTGTCTTTAAAGGGAGACAGTCTAAATCAGCCATTGATTCTGGTAATGTACGGTCTACCCCTACCGTAATTAGAGGAAGTTCCGTATTGTTTGAACGACCCTACCGAGGGAGGGTGCGGTGGTCCCTCCCAATGGTGGCCTACATGAATGTAGCTTAGCTACGACGTACCTAGACACGTAAAAGATAGGTAGCCCCGTATTTTTTGGGCGGGCCTATCAGAGGAGACACGGCTCCCAAATGATAATGTCTGTCTTGAACAGACGGTCTACATCAGTCATTGGCACTGATAATGTCGGTGTACCTCCACCCAAGTGTAAAAGTGAGGGGAACGCGGGCGGCGCCGTACCTCCACTTCGAAAATATATGTATGGACCCCAGTCCTAAAAAATACAATGGGCAAAGATAGGCAGGGGGAATGGCGTGGCGTTATGCCGCTACCTACCGTCCTCCAACCTTTTCTGACCCACTTTTATCCCTGCCTCTACTACAATTAGAGGAAGTCCCGTATTGCTTGGACGATTTTACAGGAAGTGTAGTGTAGGATTTCTGCCTACGGTGGGACTAAACGGAAGTGGGGGAGGTACTCTGCAGGGAGGAAACTGTAGGACATGGATCGGCACCAAACTCAGAGGTGACTCAACACGTACCACAGGACCCGGGATGAGATACGGGAGTATTTCGACGTGTGCGTGGTACCTCTACACGCGAAGGCGGTTGCCAGTTAAATATTAGACGTGGGCAGGGAAGGGATTGAACAAGCCCCTCGGGCATGTCTGGGGCTCCCGATTGGGTTGGACTCTGCCCGGCTTGGTGATACCGTGGGATTCGGTACCACACGGGAGCTAATCCCAGGAATCTGTGGGTAACGGTGAGCATGTTGGGGAGGTGAGCTTGTCTTCAAAACGCTCGGGCACCATATGTAGTACAGAGTATGGGAGGACTAGCTTGCTAGCAGTCCGCCTTCACCAGAAGGTAACTGGTAGGTGGGGCTTCGTATTTGCGCGCAGTGGGCGTATCCCACTTCCTCAGAGAATGGGGGTTACACGCTAAGTCGTTAAGGTTAGGGGACAAACCTTGACGGTGCATCTCGTGCACAAGGACCAATGATCAGATTGAGGAATTACGAGCAGTATGCCTTGTTTGGCGGATCCTGTCCAACAAATAGGCAGGACGGCCGCGGGCGCACTCTCCAGGCGTGCACGTAATGTGGATATAGTAGACCACTCGAATCTAATGTCCTTCGAATGAGCTATGAGTTATGAGCTAACCCACTAGCTTTTCGACGTTCTTTTTGTTTCTGGCCCGTCGACATCCGCAAAGTTCTACATGTTTCAGAGTAGATGGCACTAAAATCTTCAATCGCCTCAATAATGTTCAATGGAGTTGGCATTGCACACACCCAGCAACCACTCCTTCAGACAGCCCCCGTGTCAGTCCTCCAACAGGTTTTCATAGTCCGCATAAGCACTTGCTCGATGAGCATGTCTGCCCAAACCTCTGACCAAAATTTATCTGATCTTCTAATAGTGAAATAGCCTTGGGTGGTGAACCGTACTAACTCTGAGGTTATCATTGTTTCTTCTAATTTCATCATTTGCTGAAAGTAAATCTGAACAAACTTTGCATAATTTAGGAGCCCAGCGGCGAGCAAATACGTAATCATACTTTTTACAGAGTAGAGGTAGATTTCCGAGTTGCCTGAGTTTTCTGCTCTAATAAAAAGACTCATAATGTTGACTTGACCATTTGGAAGTACTGCATCCTCAATTTGGCAGTACGACTAGATGAGGAAACTTCTTTCAGTTTAAGGGATGAAATCGGTCGGCGGCCAAATTGATGACGTCATATCTCGGTTTCCCCAAGCTGGATTTTTTGGGATTTTGAGTGAGCTGATTAAGGTAACATTCTGAACATCTCTATTAATTTCAGTTTGTGTATCTAAATGCCCGGGTTTTGTCTTTTTTTTTGTCAAATTTTCGTGGACCAATTGATCTATCGATCGTTTTCGACTGCAAAATTCATTTTGAGACATAAAAAATTCCCCAATCAGTGTAGCAACTTATAAACTGGATTCTTCCGAAAGTTTGCAACACTGATAGTTCTCTATTTTGTGTACATATTGGTTTATGTTTTGTGTATAGGTATGTAGATGAGAGGGAGAGAGAAAAAGAGATTCATAGATTGTGCAGCTGTTCCACACCTGTTTCCTCTGGGTATAATCAAAGTGGAAAGTCCAAAGTTGTTAGAGGCCTCTTCTGATATAATCGTGTAATACCTTGCTGCTTTTAATATGCGTCTTTTGGTTCGTGATCAACCACAAAGCAACTAACAGAACGAGCAATTGTTCAGGCGGACACACCTCCCCCACACACACACACACTACATACATACGGACAAAGTTATGGTGTAGAGGTCCTCTCACACACACAGCTCTTCTTTTTCTTTTTCTATTTCCTCGTTTACATGCTACGATAAACACGATAAAAAGGAGAGAGAGAAAAAAAAGTTTATCTAAACTAAATAATACATGAATGAATCATCCAACCAGATTGTAGGTCATTTTCACATAAGCATTTTCTTTCATTCATAACATTTTTCATCTGAATGCAACATATTACAAGATCATTGACCTCAAGAAGTCGAATATTGAAATCATTTAAAAGTTTCCTTCGCCAGTCTAGTCAATTATTATTATTATTATTATTATTATTATTAATATAGAGCCCGGATTTAAAACCACAATCAAACAATAAGATAAGCATATAAATATGCACGATAAGAATGAAAAAAAGACAGCATCTAAATAAGCAAAATAAATACATGAAAGTAATATTAAATATTTGTTCTGTTAAAATCCTACATTATAGCAGTGTTGGGTAAGTTACTTCTAAAAATGTAACGCGTTACAAGTTACTTTACTTTCTCTTAAAATATAACGCGTTAGTAACGCGTTACTTGCCCCCAAAAAGTAACTGTTACTTTACTTGAAAGTAACGCGTTACTAACGCGTTACTTTTAGGTCCGAAACTAAAAATTAAAAAAAAAAAATATGACTTCAATTTTCCGTACTACTATTACTACCACTATTATTATTATTACTATTATTACTATTATTATTATTATTATTATTATTATTATTATTATTATTATTATTATTATTATTATTATTATTATTATTATTATTATTATTATTATAACAACACTGTATATAAAAATGAAAGATAGGCGGTTTGTATTTGAATACTAAAAAACTAGTTGATTGCCAACCTCGGTAGTCGTGAAATCTAGGAGTCAAGGACATTGTTCACGAGCTTCTGAATTTGGGTTGAGGGTCTAGGTTGAGTATACGGGCTCGAGCTAAACACTGTTAAAAGTTATAGGGCACTGGTCAAATATCTTCAAAACTGCTCGGCCCGGGTTTAGAATTGTCAACGACTCGAGCAGCTCGGCTCACGGCTCATTCACTATCGACCCGAACCGAGAAGTGAGCCGAGCCAACAGCTCACCCAACCGACTCGGCTGGAGCGGCTCAGTTGAGCCGAACCGAGCAAATGGGTCATTCCTACCAAGCCAGCTGGAGCCGATGGTTCACCCCAAGTGAGCCGGCTCGAGCCATCTTCTCAGTTGAACTGAGCCGAGCTTAGCTTGTTATAAAAAAATATTTTGTGATCTCGCTATCGAGACGAGACGAGATGCGAGCAGTTTTCCCTCTAGTGAGCAACACTAAAAGTATTCCATATTACTGTTTAGCTTACTTTTCTCATGGTTTTCGTTTTCCAGTGTAATCAGGCAATGATTTCAAGACGACTTAAAACGAACGAGCCATTTATCAAACTCGACTGGACTCGAAACTCGACGCGAAAAACTGAATCGGCTCGGAACTCGACTCGAGGATATTATCCTTGACTTGACTCGAAACTCGACTTGAATTCGAGTCGAGTCGAGTTTTAGCTTGACTCGTGCTCATCCCTATGCGTTAGAAAAAATGATTGTTTATTATTATTCTGCTAAACTATATAATAATAACAATGTTGTTATGTAAAATTAAAAATGCAGAATATAGAGAAACATTACACTACTCTATAATCAACGGGACTCTAGGATAAGCAAACTGATCTGAAAGAACTCCAATATTACATATCATCAGCAAACTATTTTCTAGTAATAAAGTAGACTTGCTCAACAGAACACAGTTTATTCATATTAACCTCTTACTGTAAATAGTTAATTATGGCACCCTAGTTGTTGATAAATATTTTCCGCCGGGGCACTTCAGACACTTTACTTTTAAATTCTGTCCACCATCATCCTCAGCTCTTAAGAAAAAAGTATTCTTTCAAATGTTCGAACGGTAAAATATTTTCGTTCTCCATCTTTAAAAAAACAACACGAATCAAAGTAAAATAGACTACAGGTATAATTGCACTCCTAGTTCACTCACTGATGTATTGATTTGGAGCTTTCAAAATTTATGATAAAATCTTCCAGGTGCTTGCGATCAGTACACGTGATTTCCCTAATGCTGTCCTCATCTTTCTTTCTTTCTTTTTTTTTTTTTTTTTTTTTTTTAACAGCAAGTGGCACTACGGACTTATTTGTTTCTCTGTGTGTCTGTGACTGTCGGTCACTTGATTGTTTCATTCTGAGAAATTCACTTATAGAAAAGAAACATTTGTTTCCGAAAAAAAAATAATACATATATTGTAATTACTCATCCGAAATGTAACGCGAAAAAAGTAACGCAAACTAGGTACGCTACTTAAATATTTGTAACGCGTTGCCGTTACAGTTACTTTGGAAAAAAATGTAACGCGTTACTAGGAAACGTTACTTAAAAAGTAACGCGTTACAAGTTACGTGTTACTTGCGTTACGTTACTTCCCAAGACTGCATTATAGTTTATAAGGAAGATCATCCTGAGGATTTCTTGTGTGAAGGAACTGCGTGTGTCTGAAAAAACTATTTGTACAGTGAAATTGTTCTTTTCACGTCTCATGACCTCACAGGGACATGTGAAAATCAATTCAGTTCTTCGGTGAATCTTCCTTTAATATCTGTTTCTTCACCGGAAACCTTTCTATAAATCTTAACACTATTTTGTAACCAGAACTTCTTAGTAATACTTGATTGAGCTTGTCAAACATACAATTTCAGCAACACTATTGTGTCTCTGAAGATACAATGTTACTGAAATTTCTTCTATCAGAGAAGAATGTTGTAGGGAATTTAAATTTTTTACTAATGTGACTTCCTTCAAGAGCCGCTGCTGGAAGTCAAATATATTGAATGTATATACATATATACGAAATGTCACATACGAAATTGAATACGTGAAAAACGTTGAAAAACTATGCACTTCGTTAGTTCTTTCTACGATAATATGCACAGTGATATAGAGTGGATATGATTTTGAATGTTTCCGATCATTGAATTTGTCTGAGTCATCAAATCAGTTTTAGACACCAGATCTATTGTGCTTTGGCTTTTCTGTTACCTTAATATTTATTAAAGTTAATCGTCTCTTTTCAGCACCGAGGAAATATGAGACCTAGATCTAGAAAATGGTGACTAGGCTTACAGTTTTTAACGAGAGTGTTCGTACTTTCAGAAAATTGTCCAGTGTCCCGAGAAAAATGCAAATGGGATACAAAATGGCCCTCTCCTTCGCCGGTTTTTTTTTTTTTTTTTGCTGTAGTATAATATGATTAATCACAAATGGACTCCTGCAGTTTTATTTTATGCAAAGACCAACCCTTCTCCAGGAAATTCAGTAATAATAATAATAATAATAATAATAATAATAATAATAATAATAATAATAATAATAATAATAATAATAATAAATATGACATTGAACAAACAATCGATGTTCCTAATCCGTCCTGCTAGCTCTTAAACGTTAAATGGTAAGATAAAAGAAGGTAAAATTAGCATAAGCATAAATTAATTTTTAAAAAAATATTATTTTGAAAAGCCAGAGATTTCTTCCTCAGTGGCATTAATAATGAAGTCATATTAAGCCAATTTGCCGAGTGTCCCGTTGTTTTATATTTCTAAATCTGATCACCCTAATCTACAATTTAAGGTAAATTTCGAATATTCACTGAAACTAATGGTCATATAGTAATCCTGTGACATATATGACCTTTGCTTTCACTGAAATATACAAATGGATAATGATGTTGTCTTGCTTTAATCTCTCATTTATATGTATAACTAGAGAACCACTATTTCCCCATAAGAGGATTTTGAGGGGGGGAGGAGAGAAAAGCTTATTATTATATTTAAAAAAAATCAGATGGCGGAACTAAAATGAGCAATCGTTGAATAAGAGATTCACCAGTTAGCTATTCAGAAGATACGTAATCCTAATATTAACAAAAATATGTTCGTTCATTCTACGGGATAGAAGTCACCTAGTGTGTTTATATCTACAGTACATTAATTTTACCCATATTATATATATATATAAGATCGATCAATTATCGACCAAATATTTATCATTCGCCAAATACTAGAAAAAAGTGAGAATACAATACCCTGGTACGTCAACTATTTATTGATTTTAGAAAAGCGTGGAAGTGCGTCGGGACCGTAATATAGCAAATTATGGATGCGTTAAAATATTAAATAATACTTTTGATAAAGTGGATAGTTTCAAATATCTAGGATCAATATTAACAGAGGAAAGTCATATTCACGAAGAAATTAAATGTCGACTAAAAGCAGGGAATTAGTGTTATTATTCGGTTCAAAATCTCTTGTCGTCGCGAATTCTGTAGAGGAATTTGAAGTTTAAAATATACAAAACGATAATCATGCCTGTTGTTCTGTGTGGTTGCGAAACATGGTCACTTACTCTGAGGGAAGAACATAGACTGAAAGTATTTGAGAACAAGATCCTGAGACGAATATTCGGACCCAAGAGGAACGGTAATGGGGAATGGCGGAAACTTCATAACGAGGAACTATATAAGTTATATGGTTTACCCAACATTGTTAGGGTCATCAAGTCTAGGAGGCTTAGGTGGGCGGGTCATGTAGCTAGGATGGAAGAAAGTAGATACGCTTTCAAAGTCTTGACTGGAAGACCAATCGGAAAACGACCATTAGGAAGACCTAGGAGTAGATGGGAGGACAATATTAAGATGGATCTCACAGAGACTGGAATACAAAGTAGAAACTGGATGCAGATAGCTAAGGATAGAAGTCAGTGGAGAGTTTTTGTGAACGCGGCATTGAACCTCCGGGTTCCATAGGCCATAGAGTTAGTTAGTTAGTTATATTCAAGATATATATATATAATATATATATATATATATATATATATATATATATATATATATATATATATATATATATATATATATATATATATTAAACCCTTCAACAGAACTCTGCTGCATGATGCCCCAAAGGCGTTAAATTTACCAACCGTTGTTTTACATTAGTTGAAAAAATGCTATTCTACCTACATATTGTATGTAGGTATATTGACGGTACATCCAGATATACAATAATTTTACAAAAGTTACCTGGTTTTAATGAAACTTAAGTTATACCTTTGAAACTCTGTCATTGCTTACTTAAGTTAAATGTCTTCATGTAACGTAGTTTTCTAACAATCTCTCCATTTTGACATAAGAATATTACCATCTTTAATGTACTTTCTTGGGTCCAGGGGTGTAAAGTATCTAAATACAGGTCTGCATACACCAGGGGCGGCTCCAGGGG